>NW_008614214.1:18249-32977 GCF_000691845.1 Merops nubicus | reverse complement strand
CAGCAGGAAGGTAAAGATGTGTGGAGTCAGTTTTGTTAATAAAGACAGACTGAGGGCATTCTGAAATGAATTTTTTTTGTTCCTTTTTAAATATTAGAAAATACAGAGTTAAGAAATTAAGAAGGAAAGTGTTTTGTTTTTTTCTTAGAAGAATCATTTCTTCAAAGACTACTGATTTTATTTTTAGGATAGCTTCACCAAAAGACCTTAACAGAAAGAAAAGCAGCTATAGAAAACTGTACCTAGGCATCCTTCATAATTCAAAGCAAAATAGTATAGAATTAAAGGAGGAAAAAAAACCCAAACATACATCTTGCTTGCTACGCTGTTCTTATTCTGTGTCTCAATGGGAAGAGAATGACAGATGGAAGTATAAAGTGTGTTTACTCATATCAGGCCTTTGATATGCAAATGCTTGTTCTGAAAGAATGAGAAATACACTGACCAGCAGACACTCCCTCATTAGAGGAGCATCACAACCTGAGGGAGAAGAGAGATAAACACTGCTTGGCAGATGCATTATGAATACTGACTACAGCAAGTTGCGCCACTTCAGCACACTGGTGATTCTGATGTATAACTCCCAAGACAACACAGAGAAGAGCTAATTTCAGCCTTGTAAGGTTTGCCTTGAGAAGCTTTTTTTAGACAATGACAAAACTTGTTGATTCAAAGGAGATCTTGGTGATTGTCTTGGTGAGACATTTGACTTCTGCTCTGAGTCACTGGCTGGTGGAGTCAAACACTCACCACCAACTGTACAAAAGAACCAAAGGAGACTGACCTCTCACACTTTCCAATACGGTAAATTCCTGCTAGTGATGTTATAAACATTAACATTAGCTTACAAGCTGATTCAAATTGTTTCAAAGTTTGTGATTTAAAAAAAAAAATAAAGTTTAAAAATCTCGTAAATATCACTAATATGAAAGTGCTTACTGTAAGCACTTTCTACAGGGAAGCCAGAACAGTTTTTGAACACAGTCAACCTTTTTTCTACATGTGGAAAAGCAGTATTTCCTCTCTTTTCCACCCCACTACACTACAGAGTTTGGATACAGAATGAATGCTCCATGAAGCTCAGAGTATATCAGTATGCTAACATTTCAGAACCAATTAAAAAATCACTTTAAGAAATTTAGCAAGCATTACCAATACTATTTTTGAGCTGATGATTTTAACAGGGTATTAAGCAAGATCACTAGGATAATAAAGCCCAAAAGAGTATCATTAACTCCTCTTACATTTAATATACTCAAACTGCACAGTGTACCAAGTTTTGATTCTATTTTTTAAGGATTTGTTACCTTCTCAAACCATCACTAGCACAGAAGTCAAAAAGAGAGGAAAAATACAAAGATTTTTCTCAAGTTATGCCTTTTTCAATATACTTGCCACACTAGTTGTTCACAATGAAACTGGTCATGTATTTCTCTCAGTTACAAGCCCTTTATGAAAAAAAGGAGCTACCTATTATTATTTCAATAGCTTTACCATGGAGTTTTTCAGTAAGGACAGCTATTGTAATTTTGTTTGTTCCTCAGAATGTCCATGTTTTTACACCACTCCTGTAGTCCTCTTGAAAAACAAACAAAATCAAACAAAACAAAACCCAGAACAACACATACACACAACAAAAAACAAACAACAGCTAACAAATCACTAATACATTAGCTGCATAGAAGAGAAGGATGAGAATGGCAGTAATCTGGGACTGTCGCTCTACTTCTATTCTAACAGCCAAGGTGTATACGCACAACACAGTGATATGCATTTTGCACTAGCAAAATTCAGACTCATTTTATACATATTAACTCATTACAACTTTTTTCAGCTAATATGAGCTGAAAAGGGAAACACTAATCAAGTTTAGCAAGAGGATCCTAGTTAGTTTCCCACAGACTGACCACGACCTCAAGCAGGATCTGAAAAAGATCCTGAATCTGAAAAGATGCTGAAAAAAGATCTCCAGTGGGCCATTTCCTTAGTGATGCTAAGCATGCAAGCAGATTTCTTTCTCCTCTGTTAACCCTCTTTATCTGTTTTACAGTTAAGCACAGTAGTTTATTTTGGGACTTTTCACTAAATGTATGGAATTTCAACTAATGTTAAGAAAATCCACGCATGAAATTTGTTTTCAAATTTTAGTCACCTGATCAAGTTACAAAAATAGTGTACCCCATGCAATCCAAGCCAATATATGTCTACATAAGAAAAGTAAAATATCTAAAGAAGAAAATAGAAATGTAACTCCCTCAAAAATCAGATATCGATCACTTCTGATTAGAATATGATTCTGATGAAAGTGAAACATTTTGCATGGTTGTGGTAAAGTTTGGGGGTTCTTTTACAAAAAGAGGATCCAAATATAGCAAGATATCCAAAAACCACTCAAAAGAGAGCTTTGAATTTTCTATAATGCAGTCACAATCTCAGTTTTTTTCTTCCATTTTTTTATATATATAACTTCTGATCAATTTAAATTCCCCTTCAAACTTTCCTTTGAAGAGAATCTATATTTTTATTGAGAATTGAAAAAGAGATTTTGCAAACTCAAACTCCTTTAAAACAGAATTTCTCTTACTAGCATGGTTTGTCATGACAGGTTAACTGTAGTAGTTGTGTGTATAATTTTAAACAACCGAGATAAACATTCAAAATTAAAACAATCAGTTTACAAAAAGTACTTTCAAAGGTAATCAAATGCATTATTCATTTACTGTAAGACAAAGAATCCTTATTCTGATTTTGAAAAGAAAATGCACATATCCTCCCATGCTGGAATTTGCCTTTACTGGCATCCTAGAACCATACAAACCAACCTCATCTTCAGGCATTCTCCTAGGTCTCTCCCCAGGGTCTTCACTGCTTCCTGTGTCAGTATGACTTTGTAGACTCTTTTATGTTTTCTATTAAATGTGGTGGAAAATTTATTCTAAGTTACAAATAAAAAATACTTTTACATCTTTAACTACTATTGCAGTCTCTGATATCATGAAAATAAAATTCATAAAATTCTTGCCATCCCTGCAGAGGCATCTTGACTATACACATGTATAAGGCTTCTCCACAATGCAGTAGCTTATTACTAAAGTATATGGCATTAAATATCGTAGTTTCTCAAATATTGCTTTAAACTACTTTGAAGCAGAAGTGTAACAGGTGAATATGATGGTGAATATGACCACTAAGATTATATTCACCAAGTGAAATAAATAGCACCAAGTCACTGGAATACTCATTAGGTTTGGGAGATTTCCTCCCCTTCAGTTTCTTTCCTAACTGCCAAGATATAGATACTGGTATGGAAAATACTGCATATACTCAAATGACTTTTCAGTATGCTTTTTTTTCTTTACGGTTTTCCCGTCTCGACTAGTCAGTTTTTCCTTGATGACTGGTTTACAGTAAAACTGAAATCTAAATCTTGACTCTGCATAGAAGGTATATTGCTCTTAAATTCACTGTTCCACAGGGACTTTATTAGGGCTGCTACCAAACTGTTCATCATTTTAATTAGAATTAACACTTTCATCTTGTTTATGAATGCATGTAAGATAAGCTTTGAAATATTTAACATCTGGGAATATCATCAAGTTGTCACAGCAAAATTAAGACATTTCACACACATAACTGTTATGATATAATAGCCAGCTACCAAATAACTAAACATTCATTGTTAGCATTTGGAGTATAATCTCTCTATGCATACTAACCATGTCCTTTGGGAATTTATTCATGCTTTGATCATTATCCCTTTGAAGCAACGCTTCTTTAAAGAGAGACATTTCAAGTGCAATCCTTGACTCTTTTAGATGTTTCACTGGTAGGTATGAGACCTATTTTACATAATTTATTCTACCATTAGCAGACATATCCCTAGAACAGCACAAGCTTACTGTAGTGGGTTTGTTCCCAAAAATCACCTTCCTTTGCTGAGATATTTACTTTGCAGGACAGAAAGGTCCATAGAAATTACTGTTCAAAAGACCACCATCATCAGATCAGCCACCTCTCATGAACTCAAGATTGTTTCCTGCAGAATATTTTCCTGTGATTTGGTGTGACACCTGAAAGTAAAATTAAGGGGGATGTGTGTGTGTGTGAAGTCAAACCAACCAACCAAAAGAAAAAAACCACACACAAAACCACAAAATCCTTCAAGGAAAGGACTTACAGCACTTCAACTAAAACACTATGGGACTGCACTTCTGAGATGCATCAGACAGTAACTCAGCGTTTGTTTCTTTAGCTCTTTAGATCTACTTCAGTCACCAAAACCTATGTATCTCCACTTGATTTTGACAACTCTTAAACATGACAGATGCATGCTGAGTGAAGTTCAGGTGACAGGTAATAGTATAGAGATCAGGTCTGAGGCAGACTCTCTATAAGCTGCTGTTGAGGAAATGCAGGGAGCAGTGACTGGCAGCTGGTGCCTCAGAGCAGGAGCAAAGGAAGGGGAGAGGCACAGGAGACCACCAGCAGCAGGGAAGGTCTCCTGCAAAAGGGGCTGTGGCAGTGCTCCAGTGGAGGTTGGCTCCACAGGTAACTCAGAAACACTTTTCACCAGGGCTGAAATAATGTCAGGATACAATGACTCAAAGGATGGTCAAAAAATTCCTGTGCATCATCAGCTGTGATAGCACTACTTAAAACCATATTATAACAAAGTATCAGCTGCATAAAATTGTAGGGAGAAGGTGATTTACAACAACCAATAAGAATTGCCTTTAATTGCTATAGGCTATTATTTCTTCCATACTCTTGCTGTAGGGACTGAAATTCTATTAATATAATAGCCTAGTATTCTCATTCTGACACGTCAAACAACTTTTACATTTAGAAAACATTTTTGCCTTAGAAGCATGTAAGAATAAAGAAACATGCATACTCCTCAGGCAATAAGAAGTTAATTACCCCCCTTTTATAAGCTCAACTTCTTGGTACACTATTAGTAGTATAGAACAAAAAAAAAAAAAAAAGTAAAAGCACGTGGGAAATAAGGCATAATGAGCAGAAAAAGGTTGGAAAAACAAAGTCATATAAAGAGGGAACCCAAACAATGGGAAACACTGCAGACTCAATCAAATGCAATCTTTTCGCTTGAGAGTGCCTTATAGACAGATCCACTGCTTAGAGTGGGCTGATACAGAAGAAACTGTATCATGTATATAGAGATATGATAAAAGAACATAAATACTTTCCAACTTTCTGAACAGTTTATAGTCTAAACAATGAGATGCCTGTTCAACAGGCATACTAAAACTGCAGTTTGTACATATATAGCATGTATAGATGTATGCAGTTTGATTTTTCAGATCCTACAAGTCAAGTTTAATCACTGATCAGCATGCAGTCATTTTTTCTGTTTATCTTTGCAAGTATTTATCTTTTAATCAACAAAAAACACCGAAAATCTTAACAGAAAACTTTCTGCCTAAACGGAGAACAACAGCAAGACCTTTGGGAGATACATGTAAGCTTATCACCAGTATCTTCCGAAGATTCCTACATAAATGAGCTCTTTGGATATAATTCAATTGTTATAGTTCATGATACATAAGTTTTAGCAATTTTCTGTCTTGAAGCCATGTTTTGGGTAGGGGGGAAGTGTTGACTTCAAGCATTTGCAACATTGCATAGAACTGTACAAAGTGCCTTGTGTGTGTCTTTGGAATATATAAATGAGATTATTTGAAGAAACCTGAATTATGTGGTATGAGAGCAGAGACAGACATTAAGATCTGAGACAGACAAACTTTAAAATATTTACATAAATACCAGCAACAGTGATGCTGAAAGAGCAGTAAGATCAAAAGAGCAAACTGGAAGTACTGGCAGAAGCACAACTATACTTGCCCAGAGTACACAGATATGGGAACTGAGATTTCTAACAAGCAGGAATAGTCTATAAAGTCGATCATTAAATAACAATAATACTTAATAATTATGATGCAATAAAGCAATGAAACAACTACCAGCAACATCATCTATGTAAGATTATCACAGATACAGAGTAGGGACAGATGTTTAAAGGAAGATAGGACAGCATCTCTAAACTGTCTCAGTTGTCCAGCTGCATTTCCTTTGTAGATTACCACCAGGTGTCAAGTGAAAAGGTTCTGCAAGCGAGCACTAGAGGCTGCCTCCCCAGCGCAGTTCCCAGTACAGGTCTTCCAGCTCCCCACAGAAGAATGTAAAGCACTAAAGACATTAAAGCATTATGGCACTACAGACTCAAAAGAATTAGTAATTTCCTTTACAGAATTTGGCATCCAAAACTAATACAGCAGATGACCTTTTGAAGTTTCAGTTACTGATCCTCTCTTATTGCCAAGAGACCCAAAACAGTTTTCCAACAGCACTGCAGCACAAAAGCCATCCATCTTCATCACTTCTCTTAAAAGCTGCAGGGTCAATGCTCAAAGTCATAACAGAGAACTCACCATCACTTGCACCTTGCTCCCTCCATCAAGCTAAAAGCTTTGAGATTTCCCTGCACAGAGGTCAGGGAGCAATGTGCAACCCTCTCTCTCTGACCCTGCATCAGCTCCAGAACATGTTGCACTTGAGCAGCGCTGTGAAGCGATGTGGGTTTTGAGTTACAGAAAGCAAACAGTTCACCTTTTCTAAACACTCATAACATCATATTTTGTATTCAGGCAAACTTTGTCAGAAATTACTTTGTGCAGTTATTGCATACTTGCTTCTAGTTCCCACGTTGCACTATCCAAAAGGAAACCCTTTATTGATTGCTTTTGAAATTACATTTCTCAGCATAAATACTTTAGTAATTGACTGAATAAAATGATGGGAAACCTCTATGGGAGCAATTCCATTACAAAATGTGATTTACGGTATACTTGTGAATGTGTTACTGATTAATAACCTGCCTCTGAGGAAGTAGTGGGGATTATCTTCAGATTTTTGGAGCTCAACTTTGCAAGTTCTCAAAGGGACATCAGCTATATTGAAATAACAATATCCTAAAATGCTTCAATTATTCCAAACTATAAATTCAAGTGCTAGAGCTCAACAGCATCATGAGAAAACTAATCTTTAAAAGAAAAAACCTAATCCCTACATTCTCAGAATGTCTGAGCCAGAATTCTCTGAACTTTATATATATAAATCTTAACACTTTATGTAAGTATGTAAGTGAAATTTCTTATCATTATTTTAAAATTTCCCAGCCTACTGTAGTATAAAAACTTGGAAAATTTCACTGAGCACTCTGACTACAATTTTTTTTTCGGAGTTTGTTTCTTTTTATCATTCAGGACTCCACTGCAAAAAGTCAATGACGAACATAGTGTAAACTGCATTTCCACAAAGACAAATATATAATACCCTTTAAGCCATAACTGATACTTCACTGCAACACGTGTCTATGGAATTCTTTAAGATATGATTTTTACATAATTGTGCTGTATACACAAGTCAGTGTTCCTTTGTCAATTTAGCAGCCAAGTTTGTAAATCACAGCTTTCCCACCAAGTCTTCCTGTTTCACGATGTTCATTAAGTGAATTCAATGCCTAATGCAGGGCATTTTGTATTCAACAATTGTTATTAGGTCTCTACAAGTGAACCATCAGTTTTACTCTCCTCCATGTGTTTGTCACAAAAGAACTCTTCAGAACTCAGAAAAGTACATTTTTTTCAGTACACTGAAGAAATGTACATACTGAGGAAACTATACTCAACCATAACCCCATCACACTTCTTTTCCAGATGGAGGAAAGCCTCCTATGGCTATAATGAGATACAAGCAGACAATGCTGAACTTTTACATCCATTAAATCTAGCAGGCCACAATTTTCACTCAGGTGAAACTCTCCTACATTCAATATATTTGATTGTTGAAAGAGTTAAGGTTGATTATCAGGAAAAATTTTTTTACTGTGAGGGTGACAGAGCACTGGAACAGGCTGCCCAGAGAGGTTGTGGAGTCTCCTTCACTGGAGACATTCAAAACCCGCCTGGACGCCTTCCTGTGTGATGTACTCTAGGTGACCCTGCTCTGGCAGGGGGGGTGGACTAGATGATCTTTCGAGGTCCCTTCCAACCCCTATGATTCTATGATTCTATGATTCTATGATCATGTGTGAACTACAATGAACATTTTCAAAGTCAAATTAACCTGAAATGTTTGAGCTCAAGCTGTAGCTACTGATTCCCAAAACAAGGGGGGGGAAGGGGGGAAACATGTGGCATGCAAGAAAAAGCTGTATTACCCAAGAACAGAGAGAGAACATTTATGTTAGTCTCTTTGTAGATGCCACATACATTTTGAGAACAATTCCCATCACAGTGAGGAACACAGGACAGTAACACAGAGTTAGTGCCTTTCTCCTTCACCTCTTGCCATATTATAGCATCCAAACTGTCAGTCTTTCTGTTACTCCTATTTTTATCCCTACAAGAGGATCCAGTATGCTAGCTCTCATCTGTTTATTTCTGTCAAACAAACATCTTTGAATATCATCTTAATACCAGCTTTTGTTAAAAGTCTATTTTGCGACAGGCAAGTCAAATATAAGGCTTGAGCAAGAACTCAATTATGACTCAATTATAACTCAATTGTTATTGTTGGAAGACAGCATCTTATTGTATATAAGGAAATGCATCTGCACACAGATTTACAAAAAAGTTTATGAATGAGACCTACAGATTTTGTCCTTATTTCCCATTCTGGCAGCTCAAAGATGTAGCACAACACAAGGGTCCCTTGCAAACTCCCGGGCTACCTTGCACCAGCCCCTTCACACCTACAGCATGAGAGTCTGTGGACCTAAATTGTTGTTATGACCTGTATCACAATCCTGGGACACATTCCCACTACAGACCCTGCAGTGGGGAGATGTGACACAAGGCAAATACACAGATGGAGGTAGGGAAAGATATCAAAGTAGCTGAGATATCTGCACAGAAAGTTAAAAAGCAGTAAATTGAACAATGATTTTATAACCTACTTATTCCATACACAGTTGAACAGATACAGAAACACATTTGTCATTACACATCCATTTTGTAAAACTTAAACGATTTGTTTCCACCAATATTACAAGTTTCACATGTGACTATTACCAGAGTGTACTTCTTTCAGCAGAGCAAGAACAAATAATTGTCATTTACTACGGGCTGCTGCTAATGTCAAATCACGTAGCTATGTTACCAAGTCATACATGACAACAACAAAATCAATCACTACAGTCCCTTTGACAATTTTTGTCTACTGTTTACCAAGATAGCTGGTAGGATCAATATTCAACAGTATGCACTAGCACAAAATCTGAGGCAAGACACATCTGAGTAATGAGCATGCTTTTTGTTCTGAAGCTTCATGTCTATGTGTAAAAACAGAAAATAGTGACTTTTTTTGCTGTTTAACCTAAGCTGGCTTTCTTGATTCACCATCAAACAGGTTTTACACCAAATACTTTACTTCAATGCACTTTTTAGTATCAAACTGAAAAAAGCAATATCCTAGGACTGATTCAGTTTGTGAACAAAAAGTTTCTTTTATATATATATATAATTTATTCAGCAGCAGTTAGAAAAATCAAGGCTTTAATTTGAATTTTTACAGTTAAATGTTCTGTAAATCAGGATATGGCAGCTATTCTAAGGTTCCTTATTTCCTCATTTCCTCAAAATGATATAAAAGAAGTCAGTATGATGTGACAAGAGTGTGAAAACAACTTTTACTCATTTAGTATAATTATCGTTTCCTTACTATGTAAAATCTAAAGATTTTTGCCTGTTTTTTAAATCCTCACTTGTGAAGCAGCACCCCTTTCAAGCTGCTTTATTAAATTTCTTGCGTTAAAAAAATAATCCAGTTGAGCAAATCTGCAGACAGCTGTAGATTAAGCAAAAAGGGTTGGGTGTGAGCTACAACATGAATTTATAGGGTATTGAGATTCTCCTAGTTGCTAACTCAGGAAGCCATTGAAGATCGGAGCCCTTATGTACTTATTTAATTCCTAACACTTTGTTGCAGTAAAAAAAAAAAACAAAACCAAAAGCAAACAAACAAAAAAAATCAGTAACTTAATAAATATCAACCTAACCCCCCCCAAATGTGTATCTTCAGAAGCTTTGCAGGAGCTAGTCTGGTATCACTGTATAAGAAAGGGCACAAGCATAATATTAAAGAAATAGAAAAGCCATCAAATCAACCCAAAAGTGCTGAGAAAAAGGCAAAGTGATTTGATACAGTAGAGTCAGATCTCTTAAGACTGGTCCAAGTCACTAAATTCATCCTGCTGACAGTAAAAATACCACATTCATTTCATGCAGCCCAGCACATAAATTTTCCTCCTACTTCAGCCAGGCAACAATGTTATTTTTAATTCACACTAACTTCAAGTCTTAGGGACAAATGAGTTCTCTATGTGCAACTGGAAAAAGTACAGTGCAAATAAAAGAAAGATACAGCATGAAATAGCTTGACACATGAATTAAAAACAGTGTGTGTGAACATAAAGGTGCTACCAGTAGCATCTGCAAAGTCCTCCTGTAACATGTAGTCATTTAAATTTTATTCTACAGTAAATCTACATTATTTTTGTATATACAGTTCTTGGGTTGAATTCAAGTCCAATTTTTTTCAGTATGCTAGCAGTTATATGTGGTTGAGTATATTCAAAAGATTTCAACAAGTCATTATCAATTGCTTTTCTGTACTTTTACCTAGAGATCTGCTATTATTCACAACTCCTCATTTTTTTTTATGTATGTTTTTAGATTGTACTGAAAACATCTATTTAGTGGTTCAGCCTAAAAACTGACTTTGAAATGTCAAACTACAATGCCACTTTATCTACATTCACAATTCAAGTTACAAAATGCAGTCAGTGTTCACAGATGTTGTGTAGCTTTACACAAGCTGAAGAGTATGTTTTCCAGTGGAAAATACATACCACTAATAATCACAAAGGTATTCAGTACTACCACTGAAAATGTCAAAATCTAATGCTCTTCAGACTCATAAATTATTTAATTAAACCACAATTTATTAAGCACCGTAAAAAAGTGTGAACTCCTTCCAGAGCACTTTCATATTTAGGAATTCGCTATAAATTCCAAGAAATCGCATCTGTTTACTTTAAAAGAAAATGCAAAAATTTAGTAATTTTTTGAATTGGACAATAAGTCAGAGACACTACCTAAAAAAAAGAGCAAAAACTTAAATTATCTCCATAAAATATCAGTGCAGAAAAGAATATAACATACAACTACCCTCTCTAACACCCAAAAAGGGTGAAGAATTCAGTGAATTTTGTAACCTTCCCATCCTCCTACTCTCCATGATGTTGTCAAAGGGTGCCTGCTAAACAAAATGGTGCATAATGGTACAGAGGAAAGAAAGGACAGTAAAGAATAACCATGGAGTTGATACTGGCCAGGATATCACCATTCCTAACCACTCCTAACTTCCTACATGCCACCTCTAGTGTTACCTCTGTGCATGCTCCCACCTACCTCCCCTCCTACTCCTTAATCCTTCATAAATTGACACTGGCTTTTTGCACAGAATTGGTGCATGTGCACACTGCAATGACTGTTTTTGAGGCAGGCTCACTGTGAGGTTTCAATTGGGGTATCAGTTGAAAGGAGGAAACTGAATGGCTTCAATTTTAGGGGGAACTGAGGCTGCAATTATAATTTTTTAGTTTAAATTCTAAGTTTGTATTCTCATTCTTCCTACTTGTCTGCCCTGCATTTTGAAAGGAAAAATGTATTTAAGGGCATTGAGGCAAATTCCAGCTGCAAGGAAATCACTGACATCAGTCTAAGAGACCCATTGTATCAGCTAATGTAGCCACATAGCTGCAGAAGTCCCAGGACCTTCACCACCTGTCCCATTTCATAACAGAGAAAGAGGATCTTCTCAGTCCAACACTCATTCAGCCTCTCTGACAAATTCCCGTCTCTGGCTATTCAAAAGAGTTGGCAGGGAACTACACCTTTTCTCACAAGGATCTACTCCAGCACAGAACTGTCCCAGCTCTGCTGCAGGAGAGACTCTCCATGACAGAAAGATTTTCTCTTACAAAGATAATTTGCAGTCTTCTAAATTAAAATTTAAACTTATTTTGTCCCCTTTTTTATTGTCCAAACCTTTCTATGCTTTTCCTTTACAGATGTCCCTTCAGTGCCTATGGGCTGGCAAATAAGAGTAAATCTTCTGAATAAATAAATAGCTGGTAGAAAAACCAAAAGGAACCTTACACATTGTTGTCTCTCTGTAACAATCAGGAAACTTGACATTCCAGCGTACTTATGTTTTTTCCTTTTCTCATGTCAGAGATAGATAACTGAGGCATGACTGTAATACTAACTTCTTGGTTTTCCAGTAACAAGGTCTTGCTACAGTATGAAGACAGGGTTAGTTCATATTTGCAAAATGCAAATATTTTCTAATTGAATTAGATTAATTGGATGCAAATAGGCTGCCAAGGTAGAAATCCAAACACTGAAACATTACCACAAATTTGACTCCTGAATAACAGAAAGAAGTGTTTGTTCGATTAAAACAAATACCTGAATGCACTTAGGCATTCATACCCTGTAAAAGTGTTCCGTCAGCTCAAGGTCAAAGAATGTGAACTTTACATTCCCACTTCTTAACGTATTTATTTTCATTAAAACAAACAAAGCGAGTCTGTCAATGCCTGTTATTTTACATCTTAACAATTTCTCATACCATACAGAACAGCCTTTGGGGTTAGGGATTTCCTGAGAATATTCCACAAGAACAATCAACTTATTAAAGTTAAAATACACTTCTGCATTGTGTTTGATTGGTTAAAACTAAAATAAATTCTGAAATCACTATAGCAATTAATATTTGCCATAAATAATTGGGTTTTTTTCTCTGCTATTAATTGCTAACCTTGAGTAACTCAGACAATTTTTGGTAAAACATTAAAGAATCAGACTTTAGTTAACAGTTACCCAGTTATTACTCTATATCTAAAAAGAACTGACCTGTTGTAATTAAATTTATATAGCAGTCTGTAACATTATTGCTTCTTTCAGTGTGAAAAAAAAAAAAAAAAAATGCACACAAAGCCCTGATAGGGCATGTATATCTACTACATTTGTTAAATTTAGCACAACTCTTGTCTTGGAGTAACATTCAGAGAAGTCATGATATTGATCTTTCTTCTTTTAATTATGTCTATTAGAATCCTGTGCAGCATCTGCTGCTATGCTACGACTTGTGAATGTGGCTGGCATCAATCATTTAGCAAAGCAAGCACTTCACATTACAGCCATTTATGATTAGCATTACCAAATTACTAACTCATTTATTAATGCCTAAAGAAACAGAAGTTTATGTGAATGCTGCTATTTCACAATTTTGAGAGGAAAAAAAAATCTTAGAAGTAGATTCAAGTCAAAGAGCAATAGACTGTTTACACAATTTAGAGAGCAAGTTATTTTTTCAGGTTATGCCATTAATAAGTGTACATTACACAAACAACTGTGAACCTATTGCAATCAGTACAAACTTTTCCTCTCTGAATTCAGAAGACAGTCCCCAAATTAATGAAAATATCTTTATCAATGTGCCTCTGAACTGTTCTGGACACACAGGGGCATACACTAAAAAAGTATGGATATTTTAATCTGGTTGTGAAATCTCTTCAGATGCTTTCACTCTGAAATGATGCTTTTAAAAGCAAGTACAATGGATAGGGAATACTGATAGATTTACAGACAAAGAGAGACATGCTTAGACCAGACATATATTGAAATATCCTAACTGGGATCATTACAGTTATTTTCAACTGCCAAAATCTACTTTACTTGCTTCCCTATGATTTTAACAGCAGTGCTAAAACTGATCAAAGACTTTTTTTATCCCCATTCTTGATGCTTTGTGAAACTAAGAGCAATGAGAAAGGCACAATATAATTCCTTATGCCACTTAGTAATTCCTAAATAGACAGTGCATGTCTCTACAAATATCACATCAGAAATTTACTTTTAAAGTTCTGTGACAGATAAGCCATATTTGCCATGAAGAATTTATTATTCCCCAGTGAGCCCTGCTGCTATTGTATAATTTAAAGTTTGACACCATTTGCAAGCAGGAAAAAAAAATTCAAGTATAAGCAAGCACTGCCTGCCACCCAATTACTTGCCAGCACAGATGTCAAAATACAAAATTATAATTTTGACAGTTATTTTCATGCAGAAGAAAGTTACTCTGTGACATAATCAAATGTTGTATGTCTACAAGAAGCACTGACAGAATGGCATCAAATACTTCCAAAACTCAAATTTGTAACATCAGTGGTTGAATGGGATGGATAAAAGGGCTTTGGGTTAGTGACCTAGAAGACATAAATACTGAATAAATACATCTCAGGTCTTCTTAGAAGACTAAGGTGCAGTGGCTTTCTCTGCTCCCATATATATCCACAGCCACCCCCCTGCCCACTTTATGAAAACAAGCTAAATGTTAAAAAGTTACTAGTATTCAGGTATTTTATGATTTAATGGTCTTCTGCCAATGACCAGGCCCAACAAAAATGGTACAGCCAGCAGGAAGATGAACCAATACACAGACTGTATTGTAAGCAAAAAGTACATTCCATGAATGATCGCTGGGGGTACAAACAAGTCAATCAGCTCGTATATAATTGACGCCACCCCCAACAATGCCACAAAAGACATGACTCGGCCCACAACAGGTGGTATAAACA
>NW_008614214.1:0-18224 GCF_000691845.1 Merops nubicus | reverse complement strand
GGCACGGAAAACAGCCAGACCAGCCAGTTAAATACATAAGAAAAAGGTGCCCACATGGCAACTCTCACCCAATCAGCCTGCGTTCGCGAAGGTCTAAACGGACTGGGGCCCAGCTCCAGGGAGAGTCAGGAGGTCTTTCCTGAACCAGGAAGCTCTGTGGAGTGCACTCCACAGACAGACACTCCTCCCTTCCTGCAAGTGGTCCCAGCTTTTATCCCCAAGCAGACACCTGGCCTTTGTTCACCCAGTGCGGGACCCCTGGGGCTCATTTCCCTCATGGCTCTCCCTGCAGGGCCGGCCGCACCCTGGGGGGAAGCTATAAGGCAAACTCACCACCTCTTTATGAAGGGCTGTGGGAATCACCCATATGTCAACCTTAATTCAGGGCTCAGGGTTCAAACCCCAGCATTTCAAATGGGTTTGAAAGAATTAGTTCAGGATGTACTAAGAAGTTTTACATCTTCTAAATTCCAAATTTCTGATCCATGTGTCATCAAGAAGCAAAATCTCAAAATAGGACGCTATGGCTGTCTCAAAAGATTGCTATGAACATAGGTAGTGATCTACGTTCAGTTCACTAATGCTCAGAACAGTCACACAATAAGAACGCATTCCCAGTTGCCAAGCATGCATCTTAAATTGTTCTTCTTTTAGTTCTGGAAGTATTACACATTTGGGCTTGCCTTAGGCATGACATTCAAGAAGGAATGCAAAACATACATGCTCTTAAAAACTGCCACAAAGTACTGCTAATACTCAAATTCACTGAAGAAGACTAAATAGGCAACATCAGATACCTATGAAAATTATTTTGAAATACATATGGAAGCTCTATTAGATTATAGTTTTCTAAAATAGTAATTTTCTACTGCTGGGGCAAATAGATGGGAATACGCAAAGACTCACAGCTTTAGGCAGTCCATTTAACTTAGGTGGTACCTGTTCAGTAGCAGACTGGACAGCCAATTGAATGAGTGGAGTCAATACATAGCAAAAGGTTTTTTGACATTTTTTGTGTGTTTTGGTTACTTGTTATATTGCTAATGTACAGTTCTAGGGTATAACTCACGTAATGGATAGAAATTCACTGAGCATTAATGTCTTGAAGAAAATCCTTATCCCATTGAGAGAAACCTTTTGAACTCATGTAGAAAATTATACTTGCTTCCAGTAACAGCAAAGCCAAAAACTGTATCTATATAAGTGTAATTTGATAATTAATGCCAGCAATATCAGACAACAAAGTGAATTTCATTTTCTGATTACAATGCATAGTGTGCTTTTAATGCTTTATATTATCCAAGGTTGCTATGCAGCTTGCCTAATACCATCAAATCTAAGGATCTCCTGGTAAAAATATTTTGGCAATAGCAATGTCACTTATCTAATTTATGGATATGGACTCTTCTCCATTTTGCTACAAAGAAAATGTTGAACCAAAGCATGTTGTGGTGAGCAGAGCCCACCCTAGGCAGGGATCGGCGTGCGGAAGATCTCGCGATGTAACGGAAAGCTCAGACTGCCCACGAGGGGCCTTGTGGGCGTGGCTTGTCATATATAAGCAATTGCAGCTGTGCAATAAACGCCATTTGCAGCATCCTTCACATTGAAGCCTGTGTCTGCTCGTGGCACCCAACGGTAGAGGTTGGGTGGCAGAGATCCCCGGCTCCGGGTGTCGGTAACGACAAAAGCAGACTAATATCTCCATGGTTACTGAGACTTTCTTTACAGAAGTACCTTATTCTCAAATCACTGTGAATCTACTACATACCTTAGAACATACAAAATACATGTATCCTTACCTCTTTCTGAAGCTAACAAAACAACTAACTACTAAGAAACTGTGCAGTAAGAAAAGTTGCACACCTTTCATGATTAAGTGTCACCTATCCAGCAGTCCTGGCAGGTGAAAAATAAAGTCTCACTGTCTCAAACCCAGTCCACAAGAGCTCAGAGTCCTGGGCTTTACTCAACTATACCACAGCATTTACAAAGTTTTAGCAATGCATTTATGTTCCAAATAGCACAAAAGTTTAAGCAATTTGAATTTTTCCATTTGTGAGTGCAACCACTCTTTCAGAAGTCGCAGAGAAATGGTTAATGAACCTCAACACCACTTTGATTATACAGAAGATATGCTTTTTTTCCCCTGTATGTGTTCATTATCCTACCTATGAAAGTGAGGGGCTAATGAGGGAGGAAAATACATTTCCCTTTGTAGTCATCTCCAAATTGTAACCTTGACTTGAAACATCTTTAATTCACTATCATAGTGACACAGCACAGTGCCACGCTGTTCTATACATATCAGCACAGAGTGCAGTCCCTGCAAAAATTTTTGAAGAAATCACCAAGCACAGCTACCCTCAGATGGACAATTCTCAGATACAAGAAAGTAGCAAAAACCATTCAGCGACTAACTGATGCACTGACACCTGCTTCATAATCTGTCTTACTACATTTTGTACATTAGTCCCCTTTCTGAAAAAAAAACATTTCTAGATATACAGTGTGACTTATATATTGTGATGAAATTTTTAGCACTCTTGATTTTAACCTTTTGCATTATCTCTGAACAGGACCTCAAACATCTCTAACTGAACTTGATACCTACTGATTTTCTACACGTTAACATGCACGTTATTCATGAAGACATTTAAAAGCCTGTTTTACAGAAGCATGGATAGCGATGTTGTCTCTTCGAGTGAACTCATATCCTTTGTCTTTATGTGCTTACAGGAAAGACTTGAGTCCAAGTTAATTAACTAGATTCCCTTTTTAGGCATATGGAAGAAAAAAAGATTTTTTCAGTCATTGCCCATGTCGTTCTGCAATAGGTATCTAAAACATGGTAGAGGAAACATGCTCCAAAGCATGCACTTATGTCTAGTAACTACAGCCCAAGTCAAGGTAACTAGGTGATCTATAGCTATGGACATTGTGGGCACCTACAGTTAGACAAAATGAAGGTAATCTTTAGTAACAAAATGTTTTCTTCAAAATCCATAACATCATGACTTCAAATACCCTCGCTTATTATTAAGAGGCATTCCTTGAAAATGCAACGCAGTGCTTCCAACATACAACGAGTATTTAATAAATTTAATTTTAAAAATTAATTTAAATTTAATTTCACATTTTTATATCAATAATTTTTAGTAAATATTTAATAACATTTAATTTAAAACAAAACAAGCAAAAAACAAACAAACATACGAAAAAACCCAAGGTATTGTCTCACCATGGCAGGAGCCATCCTCTTCTTCATAACCTACACTGCAGATGCACCGTCCCAGAGGCACAAGCCAATCCCCATCTGCTCCACAATATAATTTAGGAGTATCCCTTTCCTCAGCACTCTTCACACAGGAGCCCCGTACTTCCACCAAAGAGGAAGAATCAACTCTTGGAATAGTATCAGGAAACACAGCCAAATTGCGGACCGTGAAAGGGCACTTTTTGTAATAAACACGGACTGAGACCAAAGCAATGCATGCTCCAATGTCCTGAAAAGCAAGATAAAATCCTTTCTTGTTTATTGGTCCAACCTCACGAACTTCTGTATTGAGTTTAAGAATACGGTCGCCTAAGTCCATCTGGGTAAAGCTCTCATCAGCTGCAATAGTATCGATTTTAGTGTACTGGTTTGGCTTGAATTTTATTCCATGAGATTCATCTGACTCCAGATAGTAGAGATTGAAAGTTTCCTTGCAGGTTCCCAGTACCCATGGAATACTGTTGCAGTCCCTCAGAGTAAACTTCATTTCCACATAAATTTTCTGTGCAGCATCACGGGAGATCCAGTTCGTCTGAAGCCAGTTGTTTTGATTTGGTTCCATCACATTACATACCTGGTAAGTATGAATGGGACGATTGTGTTCATCCATTTCAGTTATGGCATCCCACTGCAATGAAAATAAAATTGTTTGAAAACTAGGAAAAATACATATTATGCATATACATAAAGCCCATTTATAAACACACGCACACACCATTTACATGCATCTGTGGCTTAAATAGGAATAGTTATTTACTTACAGTTTAAAGGAAAGACAGTAGTTAAAAGCAGATACCAACTATATAATGATACAACAATTTTGTTTCAGAAACTCTATGATAAATTTCTATTAATAATAACATTTAAAAATCAATGTGACTCAGCAGAAGATGGAAATACCGGCCATGTTTATATTAGCAAATTTAGTAAGTCTGGTAACATTCATGGGCATCTTATTCAATCATCTATGACCATTACATAAGAGTCTCGCTTGGTATACTGGTGGGCTGGCTCTCTGGCAGTCCTCCAAACCAATTCCCACAGCTTAGGCACATAGCACCGGCCAGGCACTTGCAGCAGTCAGCAGCTGGGATGTAACCACACTGGTTTGGTGGGTCTCAGGGTTTTGGTGTAGGTTGCCCAGGGTTTACACAACTGTCCTAGAAACATTTAGCTACACAGACATGTTACATTTCTGGCTCCACAGGGCCCGAATTACACTTACTTCCACTAACAATAAAAAGCCAACCAAAACACATCCCCCAAACCACTAAACTACTGTGGGAAAATAGACTTTATCTGTTCACCTTTTTCGGTGAAAGAGGAAGGGATTAGTTAAGAGTTTGGTCTTTATTTTCAGAAGAATTTCCAGGTATCAGATGACAAAGGCCTATGCGAACATGTAAAAAAACTAGCTGGCTTTACTTCAAGTTTTAGGGGTGATTCACATATATCTCCAAGACCTTCCACGTAATTTTTATGTAAAAACACTACACAATACAAAAGCACAGCACACACAAAAACAACTTGGTGGGGGAAGGAGTGCACCTTCTTCTTTAGAGGAGAACTAATCCATCATGGCAGAAGCAGCAGAAAAAAAAAAAATTAAAAAATTACACATCTGTGCCTTCATTAGCCAGAAAACTTTGATTTTAAACAGTGGTTAGAATTTATCTGGAAAACGGAATTCCAAATGTTGCCAGATGTAATCAGAGGATTTGGATTCCTGATCACTGCAGCACATACTTTGGAGGTATGCAGAAAAATAGGGTAAGTGAAGGCCTTTACAGGCCATCACTTTGGGGGATTGCTCCTATCACAGCAAGAATGATAACGTCATCTGAATGTCCTGTCCTGAGAATCATAAAACGTACTTCTTATATGATAGACAGACATTGGCAAATACCTGGCAAACAATCTGCTGACTCTATAGAGACTTTTATGTGGCCAAGGGCTTTTGGCCTCAACACCTTGTGCACATTCACAAAGTGCAAAGCCACTACTTCAGCATTCATGGCAAGATCAGAACAAATTTAGATTTGGTCAAAATTGTACGATGAGGAACTTCTTAGCACATGGCTTCCCGTCCCATTGTTCCCAAACTGGTTTTAACAATGATTAAAGTTCACACTGTAGCAAGCAATATAATATCCCAAGTAGATCTTGGTTTGGGGAAAGCAGAAAGGGACTTTCAAGCTCTGCTGGGCCAGGCCTCTCCCCTTTTCCCAACCATGAAGCCACACAGCTGGAATTGAATCAAAACCCTACAGCCATGAAGGAATAAAGAAAATTAAAATTACTTTTAATATTAAAAAAAAAAAAGATCCACAGCTCCAAGCCTTAAAATCTCAATAGAAGACGTTCTTTAAAAACATAACAGATAAGTCTCTCAGTCACTGATCCACATTTTGCCTGCCACATCTGTTACATAAACCAACTACATAATTTTTCTTCTCATATAAAACATGTACTGTAAGTTTAAGCATTATTACACAAATTTATTATACAAAAATATAGCTACAATGTAGAGTTAGGGGAAAAAAAAAAAAACAACCCAGAAGTACACAAGGTTTTCTGCATTTATTGGCATATCAAACCATCTTAAAAGGAAGATGTGTTATATGCTCCAAAAAGGTCTCCAAAAAAAACCCAAAACAAATCACACCCACAAAAAAATCGAACCAATCCCCCCAAAAAACAAACCCCTCAAAACCAACTACCACACAAAAAAAGCCCATCACACCAAAACCAGAACAGAGGAGTAGTAGGTGGAATGACAGTGTAGTTTTAAAATATATGTTAGTCTTCAGAAATGGAATAAACTATCTTAAAGAAAAAAGCCTCAACATACTACTGATTCTTTAAAAAGTTATGAAAAAAATCCAACGTATCTTCCCTTTACCATGAGATTCTCTTCAGAAATATTTATATATTCACTTTTGAATAAATTTCTGAATTTGAACATAGAAATTAAAGCCAGAAGTTAGCTGCCAACTACATAGTTAATAATATAAACCTATTACTTTGTAGGAAAGTAAAAGCTCAGCACTTTGATAACTGCTTTAAAAGACTGAAAAAAGATGAATTGATCAAACACAGTTCTTTAGTTCCTTCAAAGCAGACCTTGCATGCTTCATGCTTGTGCCTTTACATAGTATTCCCAGATAACCTGCTGACAACTCCAAATTTATAGAATTCATATATTGTGCAAGAAAAACATTTAAGAGGCATTTGAAAAATGTTTAACAATAGTAGTTTGATCATCATAGATGTAAAATATTTTTTAAAAAGTTAACAACTAACATTTCAATGTAGTCATCGTGTTAATATGTACTGTATAAGGGATGCTTAAAAATACAGCTGTGAGCATGTGGCATGTGTTCTTAATTGCTAGTCTCATCTATTGAGGGCAAGTGAGGTGAATTTCTCCACCCCATAAGATCACCGTGATTTACAGAAACTCAATCTGTGATAGTCTCTGACAAGGACAAGTCCTGCTGGATGAAATACAATCTGCTTTTAATTTTATGTAACTGTTGGAGGTTTTTTTTTTGTGATTAAAACATCCAGGAAACATTATTCAATAATTAAATTCAGTACAGACAAATAAAAGCCAAACAATTTCTCAAATACACACTAGTTTTATTTTGGGTATATTTCATATCATAGCTCCTAATTAAATGAAACATATTTATAACCATCTAAGTTGTGCAAAATTATTCTTTACTTAAACCTTAAAAACAAATTAACAGAAGCATCTCATTGGTGATGTTTGCTCAAAATGTGGTAGCTTCCTCCCAGAATACCTAACCTGACATGGACAAAAGCTAGCAGAATCTCTCTAGTTTAGACAAGCTGACAAGTTCACACTTCCTTCAAACTAAGCCCCTTGGCATCCCAATGCACTGCATTACTTTCAAAAATTTTGGATTACATTCCTTTCAAACAAGAAAAGTCTCCAATAAGGCTGATGGAAGCAGCAGCAGCATGAAGCTAATTCTTATAACTGGAGTTCCAGGGCTTATGAAGAAGTGTCACAAACACGGTTTGGAGGAACGACTTCAAAATTCTATTTTTACATTATAATCAACAGTAGCATGGATAAGAGGCTACATTTTACTTTCACACATGGCATTCAGAGGAGTAAATGTCACTAAAAAAGATGAACATGGAATTTGAAGATTGGTACAGAGCATATTTTAAAATTACTTATCACGTTCAAGTACAAAATATGAAATTAGGCTACAAACCATATAGATTTTAGTTAAATAAAATCTCAACTGTTTTCATACCTCTACATTACAATGTTTCCATTTCATTTTAGAACTTCAGTAATATTTAACAGCTGTACAGAGAACACTATAAAGAACACTGCCTAATTTAAGTCTTATACTAGCTACATATAATACTGAAATCCATTTTCAGTGTTCCCCATTTTGTTATTCTTACTTTAAACCAAACACTACAAATTTACAAAACCAGAAAGAGCCATTTGTTACAATTCAGTAAGCTTTATGACCAAAGTCTGTATGAACATTACAAAAAGAGAGACTGCATTTCACATATTTTATGTTATTTTTAAATACCTTACAGTCTGATAAGAAAATGTCTTAATGATACCATACTACAGAAAAGTAAACACAGTAGACCAGTTTCAGCTTCATGGAAGCTGTCATAGCTTCCCTGAATACATCAGTTATTTCATCAAAGTCTGAATCTTGATTATCTTACCATGATAAGGATCTTAAGCAAAAAGAAAAGATGTTGAATGTATGATTGGCATGATTTGCCGATTTGTACTAACCATACAAAACATTAGTTTTAGAGAGGGAACACAGAACAGAAAGGACTGAAAGGCTATTAGCTCACCTGGCTATCACCCCTAGCCCTCTGTGGCAGCACTGTAAAGCTGCATGTTCTCATGTCAACCCTACAGCTCCTCTTTGACTTCCTCTTCTCCCTCTTCTGCTGCCTGTGGGCACCTGAGAGCAGTCATGGCACTGCACCAGAGCCAGGAATGGTGTATCTTTTCCATGTGTGAAGACATGCACTGCAGGCTCTTGTCCACCATGCCACTTGAGCCTTGTTTCCCATGTTGGCAGTCTCCATTGTACCATTTGCATAGAAACAAGACCAAGCAGATTCTCACTGTTTAGCAGCAGCCCTATTTGCGTTTGAGGAATTCATTACCGTATTTTATTTGCATGTCAACGTTACTGTAAGAAGCTTTCCCAGTTAATAGGGAGGGATAGTTATATAAAGGAGTTGAAAATGTCTATTTTGTAATGAGCTGATACCTAGATAATGTCACATGCACTGAAAGACTTTTCCCACAGGTTGTCACACTGACGGATAAATTAATAATTGGTTCTTTATCTCCGATAATAGCTGTTCAGGCACTGATCACAGCAGCAGTCTGGTAACCTAGGATGTCAGCTTTAGCACTTTGCACAGCTCAAGGTTCTTTTTATTGACATTTTTCTTCATTTAAAGGAAAAAGTAGGAACACTCTTTACTTAGGCCCATGCTCTTACTCATTGGTTTAAAGAAATGGAACAGACCATCTGCCCTTTCAAATTTTGCTGCGTTTGTATCCTAATGCAGAAAATTCCCTCCCCTTTCTCACTACCCTTTGAGATGATCTCCACAAAAATGAGATCAGAAAGGTCTAAGCTAGGGAACAACAGGGAACGACCTGCACTTGTCATGCACAGCCGCTGGCTGCCATCTGGAAAAACAAATTTAAACATCTAGCTGTTGTAGTGACATTCAAGCAAAACCAGCTATACTATATAACAGAATAGTAAAAAAAAAAATCTCTCAATTAACATGCTTGGAAAATGAACATTTTAAAACACAGTTGGCATTTAAAACATGACACTGGAAATGACAAGATTAAAAAATATTAATAAGAGCTACAGAATTACTGTAAATTAAAGGTACTAAGTTAATATTTTCCCCATTCCCTCTAACTCATTCTTCTTAGTCTCCACTTTTTTTCCAAGATTTACAACTCTGTATGTGAAAACAGATGCTCAGACCTCCAAAGCTCAAGAAGTGGTAAGACCAAACTTAGAAAATGTGTTTGTTTAAAAGGAAAAAAAAAAAAAGGCACACAAAACTCTACAGGTACTCATGTATTTCCTAGCAAGTAAAAGTTGGCATAGCTAGAAAAATAAAACAGCAATAAAACTACTTACAGTCTTACATTTAAATCAAGCAGATATAGGGTTGCTTAGGGAATGCATATGAACATAGAGCACGCATTAAATTATCTCTGTAGAACTATAACTACAACTGCAATGCAGGTTTAGAGGAAAATGTGACATCTGTTTTCTACTTTGGCAGCAGTGTATAGGTACAGATTACAACAGTCAGTGGCAAATGCTCAAAAGAAAAATTGGTAAATGTAATTAAAAGAACAAAATCAGAGGTTTTTTTTAAAGATTAAATTAAGCATAACTAGGGAAATGTAAACAAGAGAATACAACAGAGAAAGCGGCAGTCCTCCAAACACAAGAGTTAATAGGTCTTGGATGGTAGAACAGCTGCTCTATGGCTGAAGTGGACAGGATGATTCAAAAAGCTGTTAATACACTCAAAACTGAAAAATGAACACAGTGAGTTGCTTTTCTATTATTTACATGAAGCACTGAATACTAAACAACCATGAGGATGAGCTGTGGCAGATGATCTAACTTTGCTCTGGAAACCGTTCTGGTTCATATGAAAGTTTTCTTTAGGCAAATAAGACTAAGATCTGGTGAGATCTGGTAGATGATCACTGGAATCCAAACAAGACCAACTTTGGATAGATGAAAAAATTTACTCTTACTTGGGAATTAGCCAGCATAAAAGCTTGGGATCAGAAGGCAAAACAGAACAGCCCCGCGCTAGCTTTGTAGAGTGCATTACGGCTGTTCCAGAAAAAAAAGTGTGTCACGTCCTGAACATGGATCTTTATGCCTATAATAGAAAAGATCAAAATGCCAAGAAATAAGCTTACATTTCAAAACATACAATCTGATGTAGGGCTCAAATACTGAGGCAGTCAATCCATTTTACCAATCAGAATCTAGACAGCAGCATCATAATACGTCAATTAAAAAGTTACTTATGGAATAATGTTTCTACTGTCTGGATATGGCAGAGAAAGTATAAAACAGGAGCTCAAAATTATAATAAACCTTTTCTTCCATTCTAGACCATGAGGAGGCAAAATACATGCAGAAAGGGATACACAGAAAAATGGAAAGAACAATACAAAATAATTCATACATACATGTATACAGATGAAGGCTGTTAATAACTAGCTGACATATAATTGAACACATAAAATGCCATTCTCCTCAGTACTCTGGGACAATATAATTGTTTCACCAAATGCATTACAGACTATGAAAGAGTCAATAACTTCCGTCAAGGATCTGCACGGATAATATGCCAGACTGTAATTTTCTTTCTAAATCAGACACACTAATAAAACCTCAGCAGGTGGTGAGAGATGACGCAATTTGGTGGTGGAAAGTGCTGCTGCTCACCTTTCCAGGGGCATCTTATCCCTATGTAATGCAACACTTCTGACACATTGAGAATTGAATGGAAAGTGAGAGCAGAAAGTCTACACCTTTTCCATACTATAGCTCAAGTCCTAGAGCTCTTAGCACTCAACCTGGGTGTGTGCTCTTCGAAATATACCTGTGGACCATCTCTGGGACCTGTAACATAGCTTACGGACCTTTGTTTTACAGAAGAAATAATAATTAAAAAATACATCTATAAAAGAGTGGTTTACAGGTATCTATTACTAGAACAGAGCTAGATCTGGTTGATCATAAAGGCTGTGTGCCACAATCAGCAGAGAGGCTGCCAGCAGCTTCAGAGTCCCTCTGCTAAGAGAAGACACTGAATAATGCCAGTGCTGGCAGGCTCATGAGAAAAAGAGGCTAGTGATGCTCACCTGGCTGAATGAGACAAAGTTAACTAAGAATAAGTGCAGAATGCAATACCTCTAAACAGCAATACTTACACGATGAGATACGCGGGTCTGTTGTGGGATAACTGATGTGTGTATGTAAGAAACGAGTTTTATCATCCATTAGTTAGCAAGAGATACTATGACTTAAAATACACAAGTATAAATTCTTATACTTCCTTATAATTGGATGAAGACAAGCAATGACTGAGAAAACAATTACAACTAAAAAATAAATCAAACTGTAAATATGGTTCAGTCAGGCTCCAACAGATATTACCTGTTCAATAGTAACTTTTTTTTTGCCACTGTGTTGCTTTATTTCCGGAATATGGGGAGCTAGACCAATCTTGGTTCTGCTCCTCACAGCATCTCTTAGAGAGTAATTACAGCAGAAATGTTGTAATACTGCTCAGTAAAGCCACTGTGCTGGGTACTTTGGTAATGCTGCTGTACTGTGTACACTTGTAATGCTGCACAATAGCTGGCTGCATCAGCTATGTGGCCTGGAGACACTTGCTGGATCTCTGGAATGGCAGAGACAATGTTACAGTAGACATTTGTAAATCCAGAGGTATTTAGACACACAGAACAGACTGGAGAGACCTTTACAGAAAAGATACAAGCAGTCTACGTTACTAGTTCAGAAATTTCTATGGATTCAGAGGTCACCTACTGATTTTACTCAGCTGTTTGTGACCAGCTCTGTGCAGCCACGTCAGTAATGCATTGATTCTGACCCACCAGCCTCATGGTTCACAGACTCCCCTCCTGCCATACCCCAACTTACCCCACACCTCAACACTGCAAATTGTTCTGGCCTGCTGAGAAGCCAGAATAACATCAGGGCAGGGAGAGACACTTGGTAGAAGGTATTCTGACCCTCAGTCCAAGAGCTGACTTCGTCTGCTTTATGATTTAATGCATGCAGTACTATCAATCATGGCTGCTTTCACCAGTTAACCCCTTCAAAAACTGTGCATTGCATCATCATAAATCTGACATAATTGTACAAAGTTCCAAATATTAGTTCCCTTTTATTTCATTGCCTGGCTTTGAACCTTCGCTTCTGATATTTGAAATTCCCCTTCAGCAGTGGGAAGAACCTCTTTTGCCTTTACCACCCCAAGAAGCAGAGCTCTAAGCAAGTACCACAGAATCCTGGCAAAACAACAGGTTGGTCTATGTGCAAGCAGAAAGTGGGCTATGACTCAGAGCTTCCTGTTTTCATTTCCTAAATTGCTCGGAGAAAAAAAAATTAAACAAAACACACATTTCAGTACCAATTATGGCAGGACCTGTATAAATACCTCACAATCTCCAGGTTTTCCTGAAGTGAAGCAGATCTCAGGATCTTTTCTTTACACAGGCATTGGCATATTTAAGTTAGTGAAATTAGCAATCAGTCAATACTGTTAATGTGGGTGAAGTAAAACCTGTAAGAATACCTATCCATTGCTACTTCCCATTTCTCCCTCCCTCTTTCCTGAATTCTCTAGGGTTTAAAAGGAAAACAAAACAAAACCACACACACAAAAAGCAAACAAGCAAGCAAACAAATTAAAAACAAAACAAAACAAAACAAAACAACAAAACAAAAGAACACCATCACAAACCAAAACAAAAAAAAACACACACTCAAAACAAACTGCCATTTCTGCTCCTTTTTGAATTAGTACTAGTCAACTAGTATTTTCAATTGAAACTATACCAAACAGAAACAACTAAAGATAATAATTATACAAAGCAGCTATGTAAGGCTTTTCATCTTTGGAGCACTTTACAAACACTAACACATTAATTCAAGCTAAGACATAAAACTAAAGAAGCAAAACTAAAGATAATGAGAGGAAGGTTAAGTGGCAGATCACTGATTTTTACCAGCATGCACTGCAAGTTATAGTAATAAGGAGCCTGCTGTATGGGTGTGGACACCTTTATCTGACACTTCACATACTCACATGAACTGAAGCGATGCCACTTCAAAACTTCAACACAATATTCCTTTAAGCACTTTACTAATGGGCTACTTCAAACCTGCCCTTCATTCCTCTCCAACTGTTGTGCTACCAGCTTAAGTGGAGCCTGTTACTGCGGCACACACCTGGCTGAAACACCTGCTACCAAACCACTGATGAACAATGGAGGACTTACATCTTACACTGATCACCTCATGCCTTTGACCATCATCCTAACAAGTGTTATTCTATGTACCAATAATACAATTCCCAACTTCATTTTACTTCCAAGCTACTTACCGCTTCAGAGCAACCAAACTATCAAAAGGGCGGAAAACCAAGATTAGAGCTATGGGAATTATTAAAGGTAAAAACTTTTATTTATTGGTTTGTGAGGGTTTATGTTGATACACTCAAGTGAAAGCCGAAAGCAATAACATCATATCCTGCCATTTAACTGACTTCAAAAGTTCTGCAAACAAAATCTGAGAGGTGAACAAGAATCAATTATTGGAAGTGGAGCAAGCTGAATAATGCAGCAGCTTAGTTTATTCGCACATGAGTTCCTAAGCTTATCTGCATATTCTAGCTACACGCTCACACAATTTTACTCATTTTCTATGTTGAATCAGAGCAGTGAATAAAGATTCCAGAAATAACTTTGTTAAAGATGTTTCCATTCTGTAATGAAGGTGTCCCAAGTATGTATAGCAATGAATACATAAAACTCAGAAGTCCATCTGGGCTTTTTTTATTTTTTTTAAACAAAATGGTATCCGTATCAACCTTATACCTACAGTTTCTGAACTCTGAAGCAGAAACAGAAGAAAACAAAAGGGGAAGAGAAAGGAAAAGTAAACAACAAACAACATTTTCCAGCAGATCAGTTTGTTCACGCTTCCCATGCAATTGCTTGTTTGCTGACAGCTTGTGAAATAGTACTGTCTCCTGGAGGAACCATGGCTCAATCATATTCATTAAAAGGTACTGGAAGACTCATTAAAATGTACTGGAAGAAAATAACCTGCTACTCTTCCCCAGTGCTCCTTCCTTTCATCCTGTTTTTGAGCACACAAATGATGGAAGCATAAAGCTCTTAATTATTCTATAGTACACATAAGCTTGTATTGAAAACACTCAGTTCACTAGAGTTGAGTACAGTCTCATCAGAGCAACCTCTCATACATCTCCTCTTTTCCACATTGTGCTGCGTTTTTCAGATATGTTTGAATAAGAAAAGATATGAACGATGTTAATGTTCAAGTCGTGTTCTTTCAGCCTCCTCTCTCCCACTGGGATGAAACCCAAAGATACTTTGTAAGTCAATTTCTGGCAAAGCTAGTGACATTAAAGTAGAAAATTTCATTTTACCCTATCTTGTTTTATTTTATTAGACAAAATTATGTTTCTTATAGCTTCATTCATACACTCTGTGCAAAGTGGATACTCTATTCTTTCTGTTGCATTCACAACTTTGAATCACATGGTACATACTAAGCACTGTTTTGTTCATGTCTGCATATTAGGCTACCTTCTTATGTAGGTCTGCAATCTCTTTATGTTCACTCAAATTAGAAAACAGCTAGGAAGTATTACTTCAGTGAATAACTTCCTGTGACGAGACATACACAGATTTTCAGCAAGCATTTCTTTCCATAGGTCTGTTCAGATTTCTGAAGGAAAAAGCTCCTAGAGAGAGAGTTGAAGAGATTTTCCTATTTATTAGCTCCATTTTTAGGTTTGTTAAGCACTCCTTTCTTAGAAAAACCAAACTGATCCACAGACAGAATGAAGGAACTTTGGCTTTCCAACAGGGCCTTGTTTATAACATGAGGTATTACTCAAGGACAAGCACCCTGTGCTTAGGAGCATTCCCTGACCTAGTCAGTTGCAGCTTCCAGGAAACCATTTCTCAGTGATGGATTAAAGGATGCTTATCTCTCTATCTGTTATCCCTTTGAAGTTGAGGGATTGAACACAGCACTAAATATAAAAGGTAGAAATATCCCACCATACAAAATAATTTACCACCACTGAATATGATGCCTAATGAAGGCATTTTTGTTGTACTCCTAGTCTTTCGTGGCACAGATTTTGAAGCTTCTTCAGATGTTTATTGTCCTGCAGAAATGATCCCTTCCCAGCTGAAATAGCATGAAACATCTCAGTCTTCAACTAGTATTTGTTTCAGTTATATTCTATACTAAAATAAAAGTAGAACTTGAGTTTAAATATTTCTAGCTGTCCAGTGTTACTATTAAAAAGTGAAGTCAGCAACATTTGACCTTCTCCCAATTCACCCCATCAGGTGTTTTCAGACTTTTTTTGTGAGCACAGAACACATGGCTGTGTCAAGTGTCTGTCTGGTACAAAATTCACAAATGAATTTATATGGCTAAAAATTACAAGTCAGAGAGAAGCCGGTAAGGAAAAGCATGTAGCAATAGCAAACTCTTTAAACCCCCCTACAAACAACTGTAGAGCTTAGGCAACTCAGTGACATTTTGAGTCAAGAGAAAAATGTAGAGCCTCTGGAGTGCAAGAGCAACTCCCTATGTGACACAGGAGAACTAGCACAAACCACAATTTTCATTTTAAAAGCAAAGATACTTAAATGTGACATACTTTCATTTGTTTTTAACTCAGGGAGATACTTAGGTTGATTATTTTTAGTTTAATTTGTTTTCTTCTATCGTTCCAGATCTATAATAATTATCCTTCTATTTTCAAGATTCTGCAATTGCAAAGGTAGCAACTGACTTAATTATCTTAAGTACAACAAGATTTTTTCATATAACTGAAACACAGAATCATATCTAGATCCCACTGTAGAGAACTTGGTTTGCAGTCATATGAAGCAGCCACAAAAAGTACTGACAAATCACTGCAGCTATGGGTAGTCATGGAATGTCAGCTACAGGTCAAATTTGACATCAGGTTCTTTTATCATTTACCAAAAGAAAAATTACACTTTGCACATTTTTCTTCAAGAACTTTATCAGTTGTCACAACAAAATTCCCCCACACCCTCAAGAGAACAATGCTTTATTACATTATAGTTGAACACAGTTATTAAGATGTTAGCTGAATATCCCTACTTAAAATATTGTCTGCCAGCAGGATGTCCTTTTAACATTTAAATAAATGTATGTGTGTATTAATAAAATTACATTTATGTAACTTCTGAGCAGTAAAAAGAAGGAACCGATTTTTTTGGTACAATATAGTACAAATCCCAATTACTCTGGAGAGAAAAATGGGAGCCTCTAAGAAAGGAAGAAGTCACAGGATCTAAGTCTCCTTATGTAAAGGAGCAAGGGACAGAGACTGAGAACAGGTAGCCCAATCCAGAGGTAAAAAGGAATCATAATAACTACAGACATCAGAGATCAATCTGCCATTCCTTCATCACATTTTTCTCCCCTTCAATCACAAACACATAGATGGGAGTAGACAGCCAATGATCATGTATGATGAATTGAAAGACTGTTTCTATTAGCTTCACAGAAAAAGTTATTTTTGCTGCACTGTATTTGTTATATATAGCCACCTAAATCATACATTTTTCCTCTATACCTTATTTTCAAGATAAAATTCTTTGATTCTCAGGAGAACACCCATCTCAAGATTTCTGCCCTTATTTATCAGATATGAGGCTTGTGTATGAAGTGTAGGTACAAAAAAAACATTGAGATAGATCATCTGCTAATCATAGTCTCCGTCGCTTATCTTGGAATTACATGCCTGTGAAAATAAGTACTTCCTTTGAGCATAGCATCCTTTACCACTCCCCACTGCCCCAAAACACAGTATAAGTCTTCCCTAAATCTTCCTATTCTGTTCTTCTGATGAAACATAAGATGGAGGACAGTCAAAAGAAACATATTTTTGTAAACTTATGTAGAACATTCATCTGCAATCCCTTCTCAAATTTGCAGATTCCTTACTTGAAGCAGATAGGTTAAAATAAACATGTTTTTTGTGTTTGCATCAGTTTTCTAATGAGATCTGACACAATAATTAGTGTGCAGCATGCTGGGGTAGCTTAATATACTTCCCTCCTCATTTCTATCCAACTTGATATGAGTTTCATTAATCTTTGCCACGAACAACAGGAAAGCAATAAAATATGTGTAAAAAAGTAAATAACAGCACTTAATAACAATCCACACTTCCATTTCAGTCCCAGTATTAAATACTGGTTTCTGAAAATAAACAGGCCACATTTCAGAAAGGCTAATTAGCTGGTTAGTCAGACAGTCCAGGTAAACTAGGCACTCTAAAGTTCAGCTTTTGTAGTAGCTGCAGATGAGAAGTAACTGATAAAATTTTAGAGACAACATGTGAATTTTATGCATGAGGAAATAACACAGTTGTCAGTATTTGGGTTTTTTTTATGCTCCGTGAGTTCTGATGAGTATTGTTCATTGTTCCGGCCACAGCTCAAAACTTGATCTTGGCATTGTAAATATAAAACCAGTAGATGACTATCCAATACAGAAGACAATCACAGCATGAATTGAAATGTTGGATGTAACACTTGTGGTACAGACACAGAAGAAAAATGTCATTAAAGCCTCAAGCTGGTAAAACCAATATGCACATACAAATTAACTAAACTCTTTAAAGAGTATGGTCTAATATTTTTGTTCTCTCCATAAATAAAATAATGTTTTTTTTCCATTAACTAGGATTTCAATACATAGAAGACATTTATTTAAAATTTGATAAAAATATCCACTACAGCTTCACAGATTTCCTAATTCTTTACCCTGTGCATGTAACCTTAGATAAACTTTGCATATGCAGAAGAAGCACTTGGATTAAGCAGGAAAAGAAAAAAATACCAAGAGATTTCAGATGAAAGTCACTTCAAGCAGCCTCTACCTGACAGGGAAAAAACTATTCACTATGAACACTGAGTTATAACTCTTACTCAAACATTTTTCCACCAGTAAAACTATGCTGCTCTACAGAAAGTTCACATTGGACCTAGGAAGTGCGATGTTGTGGT
>NW_008614213.1:3514-33350 GCF_000691845.1 Merops nubicus | reverse complement strand
GGTCTTCCAGTGACAGGCACCTAAGGCAGAAGTTGAGCTGAGGTTTCAAATTCCCCAGTAGAGATCTTTCCACTGAGCTTGTGTGAAAAATATTGGTCCTCAGTCTTTAGCTGATGGGTTGGATGATGCAAGCAAGCAAATGAGCTTCAAGTTGGCTTCAAGTCTCTGCTGGTTTGTCTTTCTGTCAGTTTTTTCTCCTTTTGTCTCTGTGGTTGATCTTTGAGATCTACTCAGGAAGACCTCACAGGGGTGATTGCACCATCCAGTGCAACAAGAGCAATTAATGTTGATCATACCTTATCAATGGCTGTGTTCCTTTCCTTCAGATTAACTGTTGGAAATGTGAATAGGATTGTGATAGTCAGAATCCCAAATCAGTGAAATTATTTGTTCCTACAACCAGTGTTGTTTAAAATGCTTCTGAGAGACTTACCTAGGAACAAAGCAGATGTTCAGATGGTGAGAAACTTCTATCTTAAACTGATGATAAAATATGGAAATATTTATATATGCACGTGTCTATTAAACCATTTTTATGTTCATTGATGACAAAAAAATACTATCATAACTCAGGATTATAAGAAGTGACCCCTAAACCATTCTGCAGATGTGAAAGCAGCAGCTCTTCTACTGTCACCTTCTAGTCTGGTTCAATTCTGAGTTACAAATAAGAGCTTCTGTTTTCCTGTGAGGCAGGTGGAAATTTTGGTACTTGAAATACATCATTTATATATTTCTGAATATTTCCTGTTTTCTAAAACACTACTTTAAAGCTTCATTTTTAAATAAGGATGTCTCTGGGGTTATTCTGTCACCCAATGATCTGAGAGCTGTTGATTCTGAGCTGTTGTAGGCTCTTGATGCTTTTTATGCCTTTGGGTTTTGGGCTGGGTTTTGGGGTGAGTTTTTGGCTTCCCTTTTACTCTCTTCCCTGTTTTGTTGGGATGAGCACCCTCGGAGTTCAAAACCTGAGCACTCCACAGACTCTCTGGAACTTACTACCCTCCCTTTTTGCTTTCATAATTGTGATGTGGAGTTGGAAAGGCTGCAATGAGAAACTTCTGTGCTTGGAAGAAACCTGCATGATCTATAACAGATGTCAGTAATTTATAAATTCAAATTAGAGTAACATATAAATAGTGACTGTATAGCCCTTCCTTTTTTATTACTTTGTGGGTGACCTTTTTCATGCTACCAATTATTTTCCATTAGTTGAGTTCAACTGGAAAACACAATGCTTAATGGACTTTGAATCCTGGGTCACTGGTGATGGAATTAGGCAGTTTGGAGATTTATGTAATTGCAGTCATGTGCAGGCCCATAATTTGTCACACCAGCTTATTTCTGGTGGACTTTTACCAGCCACCTCTTCACCTCCTCTGTGTGTTTTTCTTGACCTGTGGAGTTGGTTTTTGTCTCAGCAGTAAAGCCACCACCAGTCTTTGAGCAGTGAAGCTCACCTAGTCCTGGCCCCTCTCCCTCACTGGGGGTCACAGGTACTTCAGCAGCCTCCCATAACCTCCACCTTCTTGAATATTTGATGGCTCTTCCATGCCAGTGGTGGTTCTGGCATGAATGCCCAGGTTCTGTAATGCATTTGACAGGGCCAGGTTTAGAAGAGGGGAATGAAGCTGAAGGACATGAGCAGATGCAAAGTGACCTGGAGCAGTTAAAGCAGGGGATGCTGCAGGCAACGTGGGGAAATGTGCTCCTGATAAATCATTCATCTGCCTGGCTGGAGGAGAGAAACAACAGGAGCTCCAGACCTTGTGTGGAAATACAGCGTGGTTTAAAGGAGATAAACCACACAGGTTTACACACAAGCATACTTATTTTTATATTTTTTTCTTTATTCTCTGCTTGAATTCCTTTGCCTGCTCTTTTTGTGAGTAGTGTGATGCCCTTTTGGCTCTGAGGCAGCCATAGAAGTCACAGATATATGGATTTTGGGGCAAATTTTAGGATTCTGTTAAATCTTATGAGAAAGATTATTAACCTTGAAGCTGCTTGTCTTCCACTACACCCCTTTTTCCCAGTACTTCTTCCTCCTCCACTGGAGGTTTCTCTCCTTCTTGACAAGCATGGCAGAAGCAAGGAGGGGCTGCTTTCCTCTGTGTTTCATAGTGCACTATAAATTCCTTTTATAGCAAGCATATTTCCTATATGTTCACTTCTACAAGTAATGGTGCAGCAGAGAACTGTGTAGATGGTGGCAAATAACTTCTTGAGCTGTCACAGGAACATTCAAAGCAATGTGCCAGAGAGGGAGCAGTTTGGGGGAGGTTTTTAAGGAATTTTCTAGATACTGTGACATAGCAGGAAAAAAAAGCCTGAATACATTCAACCAACAAAGTCACTCTTCATGTAGGTACTTCTCAAGTACTTTAATGTGTAAAGATGTGTTTAGTTAATGAGGAGGAAAGATAATCAGCAAAAAATTCCTTTCATACAAGGTGGCCTGATCCACAGAACAAACATTACCTGTGTAGTTTATGCAAGTTCTTACCTCATTCTGAATTGAAACACCAAAAACTCAATGAGTTCCCCAGATAGGACAGGAGAAGTTTGGTTTATTGCTTCTTTTAAGAAATTCTGAGTAAATAGTGCTCTTGTTTGTGCTAGCTTGAGCAAAAGGAGTCAGAGTTCAGTGCTGCAGTTGGTCCAGAGTCCCAATGTCTGGGTTACTGACAGTAGCCAAGGATGGAGATGGTTGTTCAGCTTGGTGGGTGGGAAAACACATTAATTCACTCAGTAGCTCCTCAGGACTCTGTGAAGCTCCTGGACAAGTCCTGAGGACAGCCCTAACCTGAGGGAAGTTAAAGGCTGTGTCCAGACTGCCTGGGAATTCCATAGGAGGTTCTTGTCACCAATTAAACAGATTATCTTCTCAGCTTTCCAGTGCTTAGCTCTCCTTTAAGGTTGCACTTCCATGCTACTAGCAGCTAGCATGTCACAGTGGAGTCAGAAGACAGAATATTAGGTTCTCCTTTGATGTGTGTGTAAGTTCAAAGTTTCTTTTGCCTGTTGTTGGAGAGAATATGATTAATTTATCAGCTTTATGCATTAGAGGGTTGTTTGTCAAAGCTGATCTCACTCTACATCCTCTGGTGATGGTTGATGGCACGTGTCAGATTAGAAAGAAGGGTAAATAGTCTTGTTAGATGAGTAACATTGATTGGTGCCATTTTCTCCTTCACATAGATTTATATGACCATGTTGTCCTGTCATCTGGGTTCAATAAGGGCCTGTTCAATCCCTGGTGTCTCTGCCAGCTCTGCACAGAACAGCTCTGGATTGATGTGACTTGTCAGTGACAGGCCACCACGATAACCAGAGCACACTGCTCCATCTCACTCCCACTGATGTATGACCCAGCATTGGCCATCAATCCTCCTGCACAACCCCACAAACACTCACTGGGCTTCTGCCTCCATGGCAGGTATGGAGCAGCTGAGCCCTTTGCTCATTTGCACAGTGGTTTGTCTTCTCCCTGGTTGACTTCAAGGGCAACTGGAGCAGCCTTGCCATAAAACTTGAGTTCAGGCATGCCAACGTGTCACCCAAGAGCCCATGGGATGTGCTTTGCCACTGCTGCTCACACTGTGCAACCTGGGCCAGGAGTCTGCTGCCTCTGAAGCTGCTCAGGGGTGCCCCAGGCGTGGAGCCACATCAGAGCAGGCTCAGGAGTGGCAGCAGAGGTTTGGATTGGATATTAGGAAACAGTTCTTGCCCAAAAGCGTTGTCAAGCTCTGGGATGGGCTGCCCAGGGCAGTGGTGGAGTCCCCACCCCTGGAGGGGTTTCCAAGCTGTGGAGATGTGGGGTGAGGGACACGGGGCAGTGGGGACCTGGCAGTGCTGGGGGAAGGGTTGGACTCCATGACCTTAAAGGTCTTTTCCAACCAAAACTATCCTATGATTCTGTAACACTGTCTGCCTTGTTAACACGTGGTGGACGTGTGGTGGAAAGGGACAATAATGACACTCTAAACCAACCATGTGATCAACTCAGGAAAAAAAGATTAAATGCCTGTGACAGATTCAATCCAAAGGGACAGTATTGGTTGTTTGACTTGATTCTTCCTCAAAGATCATTCTGATCCAGCTATCTCCCAAAGGTAGATCTACCAAAGGGATCATCTGCCAGGAACAGGCATTTTATTTGCCATCTTAATACAGCAATTCTTCTGAGAGGTATTTGTCACCACCTCTTATTTCTTAGTGATTTAAATATTCCTGGAGGTTCCTGGGGTGAAGTTGGGATAAACTGTCGCTGCCATATGTGTGAAGTGAAAAGTATACCTCTGCCCTCTTTTATTTTTCATTTCTCAGGTAGATGTGTGCTTCCTGCCTGATAAAAAAAGGAAGAAAACCTTAAGAGCACATGCTTGTCTGTCTTTCAAACTCTCTAGAATTAGCTTGTCATGAAATGTAAAACTAATGTGTGGTTGTAAAAACCTCTGCCAGCAGTTTCCTCACTGGTGGCTGATGGCTAAGTAGATTTGGAAAGGAAAGGGGTTATTATAAAGTGATTACTGAATAGCTAGGTATGTCACTTTAAACAAGCAGCTAAAAATCCCTCTTGCAGCTTCAGGAGGTAATCTTGTTTGTATCATTCATACTTCAAATCTGATTTTGATTGTGGAGGAGTAATCGCATAATGTAGGTAATTGGACAAAAATATATAGAATGTTGTTTTTCTTTTGATTCCTTATTTAAAGGTATTAGAATTTAAATGACTCACCATTCAGAGTATACCTCTAAAATGACAACACAAATATCAGATTCAATGTGCATTGGCTCAGATTGAAATTCTGCTGGAAACTGAGGAGTTTGTGGCAGCTCTCATGGAAGGAAGTATTGTGTAAATTAACCCAGAAACAATCCTACTAACTTCAAAGGGTTTTATCAGTTACTAAAAGGGTGTTATTGATGATTAAAAGGGTGTTGTTAGTGATTAGACTGATAGAGTTTGGAATCTGAAGACATGGGCCTGGGGGGATATGTGTAGCCATGATTTGGAGAATAAGAGATGAAAATGTTGCATTTTCTGATGCAGGATTATAGCACTCACCCCTATTTCTGTATCCAGTGCTTGTACTAATACATTACTAAAAGCTGGAATCCTCTTCTGACTTCAAGCAACAGCTACACTCATTTTTCTATCTAGTGAGCTGATGTCTTGGGTGCTTATTTATAATGTGCTTTCAGTGAAACTTCTGTAATTGGCTAAATATCATGGTTCTATCCCAAGAATTCCTCTGCTTTTAGCTCGTGTTTCAGCTGGAAATATCACAAAAAGAATTCTCCTAGTGATAAGCTGATGTCAGTACTTCTGAGGCATAGTGGAAAAAGCAGACCTCTCCTCCAGCTCCCATCTGAATCTGAGGAGGAGTGAGAATCCAAGCTGACTCATTTTAAGAACTTGCCCTGCTCGTTTTACTGCTGTGTTTTATTCTTTTCTGAGCTCTCACATTTTGAAACTAATCAGTTCTGGCCACAAAGTGCAGGGAAAAAAGCTGTTAAGTGCTGTTCTAATGGGTTAGAAATGAGACTGAGGATGAGGACTCCACAGCTTTTGCTGGTGTTTTATAACCTTCAGCAGATAATTAATTTCTTTTGAGCTTCACTTGCTTTGTCTATAAACTAAGAGGAATCCTGTGGTTGTACCTCGTGAAGGTAGCTAAGGTTTAACAACACAACACTTCCAAAGTGTGTGATGACACAAAACTGGTGGGAGCACAATCCTTGCATCTGGTTCCATGCTGCAGAGTTGTGGTAGCTGTGATCTTACTGACAACAGGATGGTTTGGGAGATGCTGGATTTTCTCTTCAGCCAGAAAACCACTGGCATCTCTGGCAGGAAAAAGAGCCTGAGGATGAGCTTATGCCATGAGTGAGACACTTCCAGTCCTCAGATGCTGGGAATCAGTTTAGTCCAGGGACCAAAAACTGTGGTGGGGTTGCCCTGAGCTGTGGCTTTTTATACTTCAGTCTTGTCCTGTTGAGACCTTCTCTTCATTAGGACTCTGGATGCCAGTCAGGGTGGTGAAGGTGCTGGGGGAAGGTCATGAAGGTGCTGGAGGAAGCATCATGAAGGTGCTGGGGGAAGTGTCTGCAGGAGGCTCCTTCCTGCCTCTCAGTGCCCCAAGAAGGAGCACAGAAGGGATGCCTGTGTCCTGGGGTTTTTTTTATATCCTCCCTCTCCCTTTCTTCCCACTAAGTGCTGTCCTTCTCTGGCTGACCCACTGGTCCTGTTGAGCCCTTCTCTTCATTGTGACTCTGGATGCCAGTCAGGGTGGTGAAGGTGCTGGGGGAAGGTCATGAAGGTGCTGGGGGAAGGTCATGACAGTGCTGGGGGAAGTGTCTGCAGGAGGCTCCTTCCTGCCTCTCAGTGCCCCAAGAAGGAGCACAGAAGGGATGCCTGTGTCCTGGGGTTTTTTTTATATCCTCCCTCTCCCTTTCTTCCCACTAAGTGCTGTCCTTCTCTGGCTGACCCACTGACTGATGGACACACTACACTTACCCCAAGAAGGGGTCCTTGGGGCCCTATCAGTTCCCTAATCTCTGAATTAAGAGCTGTGTCACTGTCTGATACTACAGAATCAAGTCAGGACCCAAAGCAAGCAGGGTTTGTTTTATTATCCTGTGAATATCAGGAAAGCTGCATTGTCTCCATCTTTTACAGCCTCATCTCTTTCTTCCCTTGTCTTTTGTTACAAGGGGAAATGTAGCTGTCATTCTCCTAGCAGTGACTTCAGGATTTAACTAGAGGGCTAACTTGTGCTTTTTATTAAGGTAACATGACAGAATATTTCCTCCTGGGCAGAAATCTTGCTGTAGGATTTGATCCAGAGGGTTTTTTGTTTTTTTTTTTGCCCTGCCACTTGATTTCTCTTTTAAAATGCTACAAATTAGGTTTATGTCTCTAATAAAATGATCTCTCAGCTCCCCTGTGAATTTTTGGATGTGCCTACTATGGAACTGAGACTTCTTGCTGCTTAGGAGATTTGTTCAGCTGCTTAATGCTGCCTGTCAGGGTCACCTCAGTCCTGTTGCTTTTTCTAGACCTATTTAGCCTGTTTCTTCAGGTGCCATTCCAGTTACACTGTACCCATCAAATGTCCTTTGTTATTCATCATCTCACTTCAATGAAGAAAAGCTTAGAAGCTAAAATGAGGGGGGAAAGAAAAAGGAAAAGTCCTTTTTCATGAAATTTGTCTTAAGTTTTCACATCTGGAGAATTCAGACATGGGACTCTTAGGACTTGTCAGTCTTTGAGGCTTGTTTCTATTGTTGTAGCAATAAAAAATACCCCAAACATGAGGATTCTTAGCTGGGATTTGAGTGTGGAAGAAGGTAAATGTCTTTTTAGGTGTTTACCCTCGGTGAGGATGTTTTTACTGGTCAGTTTAGTCATCAGAAAGGAGACAAGGATTAGCTCCAGTGTGGAATTTATTGGGTAAATGTCTTTTTAGGTGTTTACCCTTGGTGAGGATGTTTTTACTGGTCAGTCTAGTCATTAGAAAGGAGACCAGGATTAGCTCCAGTGTGGAATTTAATTTGCTTTGCTGTTTTGTCTCCAGTTGGCAAACGTTCTGTCTTGGTGATCAACGTTGGTGAGGCCTGGCAATTAATTAAAAAAAAACCACAACCAAACAGCAAACAAAGCTGGAGGATTTGAAAGGGGAAAAAAAAAATAGCCTGCTTTGGAGATGTTAGAGAGAATAAGCAATTTCTTAACACCTTTTCAAGGAGCTGAGATGAATAACATCTTTGAACAAATATTTCAGGCTTGCAGGGATTTTATTAAAAGGTAAAAAGATGATATCCTGTGTAAATTGTTCAGAACGTTCCTAGTGAAGACATGTTGATTAATAAACATAAAAGAGGGAAGATGCATATTAATTTGTTTATGTGTAAGAGGCTTCTAGCTCATTAAAAGTCTTCTAAGTATTTAACTAGTGAAGCAGTGGATAAAACCAGACATTGTCTTTAATCTTGTTGAAGGCTCCGATATGAAAAATCCCCAATTATTGCTAAATATGGATAATAACTCTGGTAATGAGAGTGTTTGGAAAATGTGGGGTGTGCCCCAGCTCACCCTATGGTGGAAATTTGGGTTTGCTGTTCAGTCTCAAGTGCTAGGACCAGTAGGACTGAAGAAAATTGAACTTCATCAGCCACAACCTTTGGTTCTTGGCTATAGAGAGCCTAAAGTCTTTGGGTGTGATTTTGATAGCGATGATTTATGGCTGATATCACCAGAGAGAGCTCTAGGAAAGACTAGATGGGTATCAGCTGATGTTCCTCACATCCTTTTCTTTTGATTCTTTGCTAAACCACTGCTACAAACTGAGATATTTGCACTTTTTATTTTAGATGTGGTTAAAAAAAAAAGCTATTAACCACTCATGTTTACAGGGAAAGAACCCTACAGACTACTTTAAAGGAATTGGAGTATCAACTTTATGTCCTGGCCAAATAGAGATTGAGTAATTGCATTCAATCTAACTTCAAAACAAGTGAATAAGGAATAGCTGGAGAAGCACTTCACACTTTCCCTTGGTGTAAACAGCCCTGCTAGAAAATCACCATGTTTTTACAAGTTTTCCCTGAAATTACATTTTCTTTAGAGATACTTGTGCCGTGAAGGATTTTTGCTCTAAAAGTGTTAACTAAAATTAATTTGTGGAAAAAAAAAAGGGACCTGTTTATTTTCTGCAAGCAACAGATAGGTAGAAATGTAAACAGTGTTTAAAACTGTCGTGGGCTTGAGTTTAAGCATTAAAATTTTGTGGGATTTTGTTTGCTCTTCGCTTTTCATCAAAGACACTTCTCTCTCTTTTTCTCCCTGTTCCACTGAGGTTGTTTTTTTTTCAGAGACCTGTACATTTATTCATGAGAGATAAAACAAGCAACAAATCTTCCTGCTTAGTCATATTTATAGAGCTACATTATTACTCGAGTTACTATTATAATGTGAATAAGTGACCAAACCAGAACTCTATTGATCCTTTTGCAGATCCAATGCGTGGGCCACGAAAACTGGAGGTTGTGGAGATCAAATCCAGACAAATCACTGTTTGCTGGGAACCTTTTGGGTACAATGTCACCCGTTGCCACCGGTACAACCTGACGGTTCACTACCGCTACCAGGCTGGAGGACAGGAGCAAGTGAGAGAAGAAGTGAGCTGGGACACAGAAAGTTCACATCCCCAGCACACAATCACCAATTTATCCCCCTACACCAACGTCAGCATCAAATTGGTGCTGATGAATCCTGAGGGACGGAAAGAAAGCCAAGAGCTTGTGGTACAGACTGATGAAGATGGTGAGTGTTTGTGTTTGCATTTTACAGGCATCCTACCTGTCAATACATTTCTCTTTATAAGTGCATCTTCTCCTTTCACTAAAGTGTATCAGCTTTTCCACCCACTTCAACAATTTTCAGGCAGTAAAGGGTCCATTAAAGCTTTTCTAATGGTCTTTTACATAACCTATAACATCATTTAATCATGACTTCATTAATCACATAACTTGTGCTTGAACTATGTTCTGCCTCTTAAAAGTTCCACTGTCAGCTTGAAGAAACATCAGGTGATTGTCCCCAGTATCCTCACATCAGCTTTTCTACTGAGTGATAGGCTCAACATCAAATACTGATTCTTGATTTCTGGTTTTAGCTTCTCTAACCTTGGCTTTCTGACCACCAGACACTTATTTGCTTAAAGACAATAAGTCCCACATTTAAATGTGTAGCTATTCCCTTCCTTTTATCCATTTTCAGCTAGTTTGGGGTTTTGAGACCTCTTTATTTCTTTTTATTTTGAGCAATAATGTATTTGAGTGTCTGTTTTGAAGCGTGGATGGCAGAATTGGCTACTGGGTCTCTCTAATGCTCTGATAATGTGGCATGAAAAGGTTACACCATCCCCCTGAGTCCTTTGTGATGTTGTTGTGGTGCTCATGCAGAGCTTACAGAGCTCTGTTAGCTGGGACACCACAATGGGACTTTCCTCTTGTGTTGGTCACACACCAGGAATCAGTCTCCCCTTTCCAGAACACTGTGCTGAGGTGTAGCCCCTTTAGTGCCCTCTCCAAGTGTGCCTTGATTTTTCTTGACCTTGCTTTTAGCCATTGAAAATGTTCAAAAAAACTATATCAAAGGACTGGCATTGCCTTGGATAACAGATCTGTCCTCCTCCTGCTTTTCTCAGCTGCAGTCTGAACAGGAATTGTGTTTTCCTCCAAATCAGTGATAGATTTACTGCAAACATCTTGGAAAGATTTCTGGGAAAAAAAATCTTCCAACAATGATGAGTTCTTTTTATAATAAATACTTGAGGTCTGTCATTTAAACCTATTAAATCATTTAATTTATTCTGTATTGGCTTTGTGTGGTAGTAATTTCTAATCAAAATATATGAGGGAATAAATTAAACAATTTAGGAATGTATAGTTGCTAAAGCAACAGATTTGACAAAGCATAACATACCAAAACCTTGTTGAATTAGAATTAATTTAGCTGTCATCCTCTAATTTGGATTTGTTTCAGTTGCAGGATGACAAAGCTAAAGACCTTCCTTCTTGTTATCTGGGCCATTGATGTATTTTCTATGAAAGTTTGCATAATATTTTAATTGCAGCATTTTTTTTGTATACCACACACTTGCAGTAAGGTGGATAAATGTGGATGTAACACAACAGAAGTATAATGACCCAGATTATCTTTAGAATGTTTCAGATCACACAGTCCTGTGAGTTGGGAGGGACCTCCAGGTGGAGTGAGAGCAGATTGCTCAAGGTGTTGGCCAGTTGACTTCTGAATATCTCCAAAGGTGGATATCCCACAGCTTCCCTAGGTCACCTCTGCCAGTGCCTGACCTCCCTCATGGCACAACTCCTCAGTTTATGGCCTTCAGGTCATTTTAGAGGCTTGCTGCAGTGGTTTGCTGTGCTTCCAACTTATTTACACTGCATATAACATCTCTCCTTTTAAATCATGAACCCCGTGGTTCCAAATGAGTTTTTCCAGTTGGCTCCTACTTGGAAGCAAGATTTAGAGCCCAGACTTTAGGTGTTCCTAAAGAGTGACACCTTTTATCAGAACCTTCTGAGATCCCTGACACGTCAGAGGTCATTCTCCTAAATTAAGAGACTTTAAGGACAATGAATAATATCCAATTTTCAGCTTGACTGCTTCATTTCCTCATGTTCACCCTGTTGTAGCTCCTCAGGGCTAATGTCAGTGAACCTCACTGTCCTGCCCAGCACGTGGTCATGGTTCCCAGCTAACCCTCTTAGTGTGGTCTCTTGAAACTCATCCTTGTTCCATCAAGGCTTCTCCATTTTCATAGATAAATTTTCATAGATCAATCTTGAGCTCCCCTGGTCTTGGTTTCACTCTTGGGAGAATAACAGCAGGATGCTTTTTATACCTCAGCAGCACAAGAATAAAACAGAGCATCTCCTCCTGAAACTTTTCTCAAAATGACAGTTTTTTGGGTCTCTTTTTTTATCCACTAGTCCCGAGTGCTGTGCCTCTTGAATCCATCCAAGGAAGCACCTTTGAAGAGAAGATTTTCCTTCAGTGGAGGGAGCCAGCCCAAACATATGGTGTGATTACTTTGTATGAGGTACCCAGCGTTTTGGCATGCTTTGATTGTTATGGATAGCTTTGATTTGCAAGTCTATGATTAGTCAGAAATTTGTTTTCCAGTTTACATAAAATAAATCTTTTATTTTGAAGGTAGTAGCACTTAGAAAGTAAGAAAACCCAATATAGAATGTAGGAGTGAATTGTGCAGGACCCAGAATGTCCCTGGGTTATGAGTTTTAAGAAGAAGACCCATGTGATGAAGAATTCTCTGTAGTAATGTGGATCAGCTATTTAAAAGTTTGAAAGATAGTGAATTTTCTAAAAAAATAGGAGCCACAACAGAGTGGTGACTGTCAACATCACACTCAGGTAAGACCCATTACTGGAAGCCTATTGTAATAGAAACAAGCAGGTGTAATTAAAACAATCTAGCATTTTAAAAAAATGCAAATTCAGCAAAATAATCTGTTGTTAGGTGTCTAAAAACCACTGCTCTTCCTCATGTGGGACCTCTGCCTGCATACCTTTTAGTAAAATTGACAAAACACTGCACAGATTAAGCTGTTAGACACTAATCACTGTTAAGCTTCTTACCTGACCTTACTACAAAATTGGTATTGAAATGCTTTGTTTATAAAAAAAACACCTAAATGAGATACAATGGAAAAGAAAAGTCAGATTGAATCGTGACCTATTGCCACTGTTTTGAAAACTGTTTTATTCTAAGAGGATAAAATGTTATGAAAAAGCATGAATTGATTTTTTTCATAAAGCCAACTACTTTCCTTTAGAGATCAGAATGCTTTAGTTAATATGTTGATGTCTTTATTGATGTTGGGCTTTCTGTACCCAAACAGAGAGCACTGAATCCTCTTTCTGCTCATTGCTGAGGGGCCAGGCACTGTTTACATGCAGCTCATTCTTAAATGTATTTGTGTACAAAACTCCATCAGCTCTCATGGGACTTGGACACTTTGGAAGGTCTTCAAGGCTCTGAACATCACAGAATGGGTTGGGTTGGAAGGGACCTTAAAGATCATCTCATTCCAACCCCCCTGCCATGGGCAGGGACACCTCCCACTAGCCCAGGCTGCTCCAAGCCCCATCCAGCCTGGGCTTGAACACATCCACCTATCTGTGAAGGTATTAATTAGTAATTAATTCACATATCTGTGGCAAAACAGGATCAGCTGTACCTAAAACATCTCTGTGATGTGGTTGTCTAACCTGGCTTTTAAAATCTCAAAAAAAAAGGTATGACCTACTGTCCCCCAGGCAGACCTAACAACACTTATGATCAGAAAGGGAGATTCTTTGGGGTAATATGTAACTTTATTCACTGAAAGGGGTTTTTAAGGCACTTTTGGCTCAATTTATGGATGAGGAGTTGTAGAGTATCTACAACTAGAGTTGTAGTATGTACCCAGATAATGTTGGCGTTTATTCAGATGGCATCAAAAGTCTTTCTTACTGATTTTCAGCACTTTATTGATGTTACATTAGATGAGTCATATGAAAACCTATTTTCATTAAGTCAGAGATGTTAGGAAATTGTAAGTGTTTAAGGTGTGTGATGCTGACACTTAGATTTTTCTATATATTGTTTTGTGTCTTCTTAATTATAAGGATACAGAATAAATATAGCAAAGAGACTGTCAGTTATCACTTTATATAATAAGAGTGCTGGAATTATTCACATACAAATGAAACTTTAAAAGTAAAAAGGAGAGAATGATAATTTCTACTTCTTTTTATATGGATTCCTTATTTTTAAATTCTCATTACAGTGCATGGAAATTAGTAATTAATAGAAGGAAGCTGGATGGAGTTTTACTGTGAACTTATATTAACATTTCTAATGAAAACTAAAAATACTGTTTGAATCAAAGAGGGAACTGAGGATACAATATACACCCTGCATATATTACTTAACATTTTATCTCTTCTCCAAAGGAGAATCTGACCTGGGTACAACATAATAACCTGAAAAATTCCAAATTAGCAATTAGAATAGCTGAGCTGCAGACTAAAATACAAGCTTTACCCACTTGCTGAAGAAAATTTGCCTTAAGCTTCCCTTATCATCTTCTGTGGATAATGTTATTCAGAGCAGTGAGGTGAGCTGGGACTGGGGGTGACACTTTCTGTCACTGGCTGATCTGGTTCTACCTGCTGGCTTTGGTTTTATTGTCAGTGATGGAAAGCAAGAGTCAGATGCTTTCAAAACATGATACTGTTAAAGGCAGCATCTTGAAGGAATTAATGTAAGCCCAAACCCATCCTTTAGAGTTGTAATCTAGCCCCCTCTAAGTCTCTGTATCTCTAAAAGTAATAACTCAGAGCAGTTCTGGCTGAGTCTCCGTGTCCCTCCGTGGGATTTGGGATTTGGAGAGTGTAAGAGAGTGAGATAGCTTATCATAAAAAGCCTGACAGCGCATACATCAGGAGGGTTTAGTGGATAAAGATGCAATCTCTGGCCATCTGCTCCAGGCACTTTATAACTTCCTTCTTCCTTTGCAGATCACCTACAAAGCAGTCAGTTCCTTTGACCCCGAAATAGACCTGTCCAACCAGAGCGGGCGCGTCTCCAAGCTGGGCAACGAAACACACTATCTCTTTTTTGGGCTCTATCCTGGCACCACCTACTCCTTCACCATCAGAGCCAGCACAGCAAAGGGCTTCGGGCCTCCCATCACCAACCAGTTCACCACTAAAATATCAGGTATTTGGTTAAAGAATTTTATTTGAGTTTATTTAAAGTTATTCTTTGGTGACGCTAACGCTGTGGGTAATTTTATTGTGTTCTTTGCTACTACAAGCAGTCAAATTGAGAAAGTAAAACACACAGTCGCCCACGAAGACATCAAAGTTTTCTATATTAACATCTATAAAACTTCTCAGTGCTTAAATATCAGCTGATGCTTTGAAATTCCATTCACAGCTGTCACCCAGGAAACCCTCCGAATCGCGTGCCCGCAGCCAGTGCCAGCTGCTGCTGCAACATTTAGCACAGGGCTTTTTGGACAGGAGGATGAGGGTTTCATTCAGAGCTCAGTCAGCCTTGACGTGATTGGAAATTAGCACAGGAACAGGGCTGGAAAAATCTCTTTAATGAGGCATGAAGGATTGAGAGTGGAGCAGAAAGGCTCCGTGTGTAGCCCTGGTGCAGCACGTTCCTAGCAGGGCTGTGGGCTGGGGTGGATGTGGAACCATGTTAGACAAGAACGTGGGGACTGGTGGCTTTCAGGTGGCAGCAGCGTGGCTCTGTCACTTCTGCAGATCCACAGATGCTGTTTTAAAGCCCCCCCAGAGGCAGAGGAGTGCCTGGTGTCTCTGGGTGGTGGGATGCAATGCCATCACATCCTCTGCAGGGCTTGTGTAACTGAGGACAAATGTTGTGCAGAGCTACTGTTGGATCCCTTTGCTCTTCACTCCTCTGTGGTCTTCTTGGGAATTAAACAGACAGTTGCACTGTGGCCCCTTGATAATATTTCTGGAAAATTGCCTTATCTATTTGTGGGCAAAGTCTGCTTTTCAGGAAGGATAAAGGAAAGCATTTAGGGACAAAATCTTCTTTCTCTTTTACTCTCATTCTGTGTACTTTTCCCTGTCACCCATTTTCTGGCCTAAAATAAAAAAAGGCAATAAGTGTTATTCAGAAATAGAGCAATTTCATTTTTCTTATTACCAGAAAGGGCAGTTAAGGCAAGGTGGAAATTATTGCCAATACAGATGTTTGTAGAGAAAAAAAAAAAGGTCGCTAGTTTTCAAGTTAGAAAATTGTTCTTTCTAGAAAGTCTAAACATAAACAGCACTGATTGGTAAAGGTGAGATTCATTTTCCATCCCCTTTCCTAAACTGAGCAGAAACATTCTCAGTTAGAAATCAATTTCTCACACAGCAAGGCTTGGTAAGCAAGACTGGGTGTTCCACACACAGACAGCATCAACCTCTAGGCTCCTCTAGCCAATTGAGTAGCTCCAACAACATGAGACTTGTCTTCCCCTGGAGGGTTGTCCAGGGCTGTGCCAGGCTGCCCAGGGCAGTGGTGGAGTCCCCACCCCTGGAGGGGTTTCCAAGCTGTGGAGATGTGGGGTGAGGGACACGGGGCAGTGGGGACCTGGCAGAGCTGGGTTAGACTTGATGATCTCAAAGGTCTCTTCCAACCTGAACAATTCTATGATCCTGTGTTAGGGGTTCCAATGTCTCAACCCCTATAAATTGAGACCTATAGTGTGTACATTTCTTACTATCTTTGGAAGAGCACAAAGGGAATTTTCACTGTTGCAGGTGGTGCTGTCCTTGCAGTGCTGTTGGCCTGTGGTCTCCCTGTCAGCCTTTGGGGCTCTTCACCTGCACAGTGCTCTTCATTTTGGAGAGATGTGAAACAAAACTGCTGAGCATTTGTGGATTAAAGACTTCACTATGTGTTTTTTTCAGAACAGATGAGGTGGCAACAGTGTGTTCTGACCAATTTCTGAACTGAGTGGCTGCATTTTACTTTGTCTAACTGCAGGCCACACTTTCAGCTGAATAAAATGCTCTTAATTTCCTGATTACGTGTTTCCCTAACACCAGGCTGTAAATAGTTTCAGTGTTTCATTCTGCAGCTGAGTGATTGGCACCAGAGGATGAAGTGATCTGTATGTAAACACATATTACCCAAAGCAGAGCCTGTGGCAGTCTGTGCTATCCAAACTGATGGGCACTCCACTAGAATAAAGGCTTTTTTTCCCTCTTGCCTATAACTTTGTGAAGAGTCAGCTCTGCAGGCTGGAATTTTCTGTGCTGCCTTTCACACCGAGGAGGTTTTCACCCATTTCAAGAGCAGGGCTGACAACCTGAAAAGTTCTGGTGGCTGCTGTGTCACTGGAAGGCTTTCAAACAGGGGTTGGAATGGTTAGCAAGAAGAGAGACATTCCTCTGAGCCATCACTCTGAAATTCTCCAGATTTGGGCAATTTGTGTGTGTTGCAGTTTGCACACAGATGGATATTTGACAGAACTGAGCAGTGGAAGTCACCATAGGTGCTGTACTAAATAAATAGAAGTTCTCCAAGCTTTTACAGCCTTGCCTAAGGTTTGTTCTTCAACTCAGCATGGCCCAACACAGACTCTGAGGTCTCTAAGGTCTCCAACAAGGTCTCTAAGGACCTTTTAGTGCATCTGAGCTTTCTGCTGATGAAGACCAGGATGTGCAGCTGCAAAAACTGTGACCAGGAAGAACATCACCTCTTTTCTCTGTTGGTAAGCTCCTTCTTTACACGTGGGCAGTGTGGAGGAGGGAGAGTCCCAACCTAGACAGGAACAAAGTGTAAGAACAGGTGATGTCCAGGTTTTTGTGGAGAAGAGGAGAAGTAGCCAGGGCTAAAAGGTGGGACTTGGAGAATGCTGATGAAGACCAGGATGTGCAGCTGCAAAAACTGTGACCAGGAAGAACATCACCTCTTTTCTCTGTTGGTAAGCTCCTTCTTTACACGTGGGCAGTGTGGAGGAGGGAGAGTCCCAACCTAGACAGGAACAAAGTGTAAGAACAGGTGATGTCCAGGTGTTTGTGGAGAAGAGAAGTAGCCAGGGCTAAAAGGTGGGGCTTGGAGAACCACAGCTCATCTCCTGGACAGGAAGACAGTTTTGGTGGGAGGAGACTGAGCATTAGTACAGAGCACAAGTAGGGACCTAGGAGTCATGAATTAGGAAGATCACAAGACTTGTGAAGATTGTGGGCAGGAGAACAAGGGCAAGAAATGACTCTGTGCTCCAAAAACCTTCAGAGTTCATACAGCTCTTTGGAGATGTGGTTGCTTTGTGCTTCCTGTATTTTCAGAATGGTCAGCTTGAGAATGAGGCATTTTGGGAACAAGTTCTGGACATTCAGAACTGAAATATGTGAAAATTGTGTCAACCTTTAAAGTGCTGGGCAATATTCTGCCTTTAAGCTTCTCAAAGTGGGCACCCAAATTACTGAAGATAATTAGTCTTGATATTAGTGCCTTATATATATTGTAAATTGAATAAAAACCTCTCAGCTTACAAGGAGTTTTTTTAAGATTAAAGGTTTTTTTATTGGTGAGGCATTTCAAACCTGGAGAACATCAATGAAAAGCAATGAAGATGATGTTAATCTTGGAGCTATTTAAGTTGCTAGAGCAACATAAAGGTTCATCCTACCTGTGTGTGGAGCATAATATACTTTAGTAACATCATCAGTATGGTACATGAAGTACCCAGCAGCTGGAAGATGAAGCTAAACAAGCTGAGATGCCAAATAAGTGTCCACCTTCGTTGTGGGGTGTAATTAGCCACTGGAAGAACCTGCTGAGGAAAAGATCTTCTCCTTCACCCAATGTATTTTCTTTTTGAAGCAGGAGTTAGCTGAAGTTCACTGCCCTTTGTTACCCCTGTGGTCAGAAGAGATCATTGCAATGGCTGCTTTTTGCTGGACAGGAAGGCTAGAACAAACTGGACAATAGGGGTTCCACAGACTGCTAAACAACCAATTAACCCAGCAGCCTTCCATCCAAAATAATGATCAAACTGCCACGAGATGATAGCACTGAAAGAAGCAGCACCAGTGAAAGACAAGAGCTGAGCCATCGTTCATCTTCATCACTGTAATTCCTTCACAGTTTGCAAAAGTGCTTCAAAATAAGATCAGCTCTCCTGGTGATCATCCTGCTTGGTTCTTGTAAATGACATCTGTCTGGGCAAGAGACCCAGGGCAGTTCCAGCACTAGTTAAAATTCCAGGAGTGACAGATTCTGAGAGTGCATCCTGGTGAAATTCCAGGAGTGACAAATTCTGAGTGTCCATCCTGGTGAAATTCCAGGAGTGACAGATTCTGAGAGTGCATCCTGGTGAAATTCCAGGAGTGACAGATTCTGAGTGTCCATCCTGGTGAAATTCCAGGAGTGACAGATTCTGAGTGTCCATCCTGGTGAAATTCCAGGAGTGAGAGATTCTGAGTGTCCATCCTGGTGAAATTCCAGGAGTGGCAGATTCTGAGAGTGCATCCTCGTGCTGCTGAGGAAGCTGGGCTCACTTTTAAAAGCTTCAGTCCCTTCAGCATCCACATTTTCAGATGCTTTTCTGGAGAGAGCTTATTTCCCAGTCATGGATTCTCTACACTTGCTGCAAACTTACTCCTCCTGGTCTCTGTTTTCCTCTCTTGAACTTGGCAGTGAGCTGGGATTTCTTTGTTGTTGGGGTTTTTTTTTGTGCTGAAGTTATTTAACAGTTGTCTCACACTTGCATTGTAACAGCATCTTAAGACCTATAATAACACTCTTTATAGTTGAAGAAAACTTTTCAAGTTACCTATTCAAATAAAGCTACAACTCTTGAAAGAAGAAATACAGGAATAATGATTGTTTTTGCCTCTTTTCTTATTCTAGCACCCTCTATGCCACCGTATGAACTTGAAACACCTTTGAATCAAACTGACAGCACTGTGACAGTCCTGCTGAAACCTGCACAGAGCAGAGGAGCTCCTGTCAGGTACTGGGGGGGGAAATCTCCACAAAATTAAACCCAAATTGATTAATTTCGTGAAGACGTTTTCTGGGGATTTTCTACACAGCAATCAGTGTCTAAATTCATGTCTGTATTAGCTCTAATTAAATTAAATAACTGAAGAAAATGAAAGTGCTTTGATGTTGGGCGTTGGTGTATTGTTTAAAGGATTTGATCCTGATGCAAGTGGCTTGTTCTTTGAAGATAAGGAACAAAGCCATGGTTCTGTTGTGTGGGTGGCTTCTTTAAGGTAATTGCTTACTGCAGTGTTATAAGTTCAAGGGCATATCACATTTTTTATGCTGAGCTACTGTCTTTAATATTCCCTCTTCTTGTTTACTTCACAGAGTTGAGATAACCAACTCAGAGGAAGTTAGCCAATTTAAACAATGTGCACTGTTACATTCATAAAGGATGTACATTTAATTGACCATGATAGCAGAAATAATAATAAAAAAATCAACCTGGAAAAGCCAGTAGCTCAGATTCTTTGGTATTATATCCTAGTTATTAATGAATTTCTAGTTTGCAGAGGTTTATTCACCACCAGATACAGGGTGCTGGGTAAGTCCTTCATTGATGGGAGCAAAACCTGCCTGCTTTTCAGGGAAGGAAACAGAGGAATGGTTAGATTGTTTTGAATGAGAACCAGTAGTGAGCTCAAGGCTCTGAATAAATGAAAATACAGATGAGGGAAATAGAGATGTTTCAGAGGTTTAGGGTGTTTTTCCTTTGGGCAAATGAAATACCATCAAAAATTATTTATAGGATGTTTCCACCTATAATGAATGGCTCTCAATTATTTTCATCATGATGCTGAGGTTTTGGGTAATTTCTGTTTGAGGAATGCAGATTTGATATACTTGGATATGTGTGAATGAAAATAAACATTCTTTGAGTTTCTTCAGAATATTCAATGATTCATATAATTAGGGTTTTTTACTATGCAACAAGTTAATTGTTGCATTGTATATTACATGTGTGTAGGTCTGCATTTAGGAAATACCATCCCATTGGTCATTTAGACAACTCTTTAAAGGGCAAATGTAACACTTTGGGCAAGTCTGAACCAGCTGAGAAAAAAACAGATTAAAACAGATTTAGTGAAGCTGTTTGATTTAATAGATGAAATCAGGAACAAAATGATTTGGTGCTTGTCTTCACCTCAGAAAGCTGTAGTGTAGTAGTCCTGAATTCAAGCATCTGGATTAAAATAATACCAGTTGGAGCTGTTGTATAAACACAAACATATTAGAACTATTAATAAAAAAGCAGTTTCATCCCTTTTATCTGCATCCTGAACTAAAGATGATTGACTCCTGCAGCAGCAGTGACACATCAGAAACTTCACTGACAGTGGCAAGGAGCTAGTTAGGAGATTAAAGTGTGCCAAATAATGGGAGGAGAGATTTAAATATAAAGCTATAGAACTGACAGATGAACACACAGCAGCAAATTTACCAAGGTCCTTTGCAACAGGTCTTAAAATTCTTGTCTGCAAATTCACTATCTAAACACCGAGTGAAGCAGAGTCAAAATGAAAGAAAGAATGTCTCAATACAATTTACACTCTCAAGCATGCTGTCACTGCCTAGAACTCCTGCAAATGGATTTTATCATCTTAACCTGTGTTTACTGGGTGCCAAAAGCGTGGTGGTCCTTCATCTCTGCACCCCACCAAGCCTGGTGCCTTGTTTATTGATTCAGCTCCAACCAGCAGCTTGGTTAATGGAGATTTTTGACACAGCCCCAGACTTGCAGTGTAAATGCTCCTTGTTGTTTTATTGATCAACACATCAGCCATGCCACATAAAATTCTTCAGTTCCTGAGGTGGGTGAGGAGAGCATAAATCCTACTGCTGAAGTCAACAAAGCTGAGACCTGAGGTTATTCAAATTTAGAGCTTTTTGATATCTTCCACTTCTGTTTCTTCACTTAAATATGAAAAATCCTGCTGTCTTAAACCTTATTTCAACTCCTCACACAACCACTGGAGCATAAAAGGAGAGGAGGGGCCGTGCTGGTTGTTTAACTGTTGATTCTAAAGCAGGCTTTAGAGAAACATCCCAGGAGCTCTGCTCACAGCAACAAAGTGCACGTTAATCGTGCAGCCAAATGGCAGCCCAGGTTCCTCTGGAATTCCTGAGATTGGACATGATTAAATTGTCTTTTCTCAGAGTTTTAATACGAGTGCTGCTTGCTTTGTCCCCAATCCCAGGTCCAGCGTGTGCTGGGGGTGTTGCTGGGTTTGGTTTCAAGGAGGTTATTTCAGAGTGATGTGTGTGTGAGGCAGGAGTGTGTTCTGTGCTGCTCAGTGGATGTCCTGCTCTAGCAGCTGCCAAAGCTATCTGGGTTTTTAAAGGGATTGTCATTTGCAAGGCTTTTTTTCTTTTTTGATTGCAAATGATGGCCCTGTGGAAATTGTGTAATAGGGGGCTTGTTATGGATATTCTTTCTTTCAAAGAGAGGAGTAAAGATGTTTTTAAAATGCTGTAAAAAGCATACAAATGCAAATCTTTTCTTCTGTGAGGGCTCTCCAGCACCCACTGAAGGACTCACTCTTCTAAGGCAGTATCATCTGCACTTTGTACTTCCTCAGGGCAAATTAGCCTGAAGTTTAGAAGATTCTGGGGCCGTGTTGTCTGGATGGATTGGTCAGATCCCAAATTGTCTGCCAGTCCCTAGGTTGGTCAGTTCCACACGCTCCACCTGAGGAATGCTCATTTATTGCAGAGGCCTGGCTCAGTCACCGCCATGGAGAATGTTCAGTGACTCAGGGACTGCATCTATTCAGTGATATTTAAGTGTTCATTTGTGTGAGAGATTTAGATTGTTTGCCACGTTCCATTAAAAAAGGTTCTTGTGACCTTCTCTGGAAAAGTTTCCCTGCCTTAGGAGTAAACAGCCCAAAGATAACCCCAGCACCTCCACGAGTCCCTTGGGAGCAGCAGGCTGGGGAAAGGAGCAAGAAGAAGAGGGAAGAGCATCCAGGATCTGCCTCGTGGTCTCTTTCTCATCTTCCATCTCAGAGTTTGGCTCTGTAATTAAACCTGGGGCTGCAGAGCCCAGACTGGGGAAAGATAGAGAGAGAGAATTGCAGCAATTGCCCAGCAGCAGAATTGAAAAGGACCTGAAAGAACACGTGCAGAAGTAAAGCAAATAAACTTTTAAAGGGATAAGTAAATAAACCTGGAGTTGTGTGAGCTGCAAGCTGGAGGCGTGCTCGGGTGAGGGCACTCTGTACTCTCAGTGCATCCCCTTTACCACCAGCGTGCCCAGCTTCTTCAGCATGTGTAAATAAGAACAAGTCTACTGGGAAAGTCAAGCAAACAGCTCTTTACTTGAAATGCTTAATTTTGAAACGTGCTGGTAACCACTCTTCCTTGAAGAAGTGATGCACGTTACATCTCAGCCCAAAAGGCCTTATTAAGTTAAGCGTTTTGAAGAGCAGCTGAAAACTGCCACAGAAATTTGTTATCTACAATGATAAGCACTCCTTTCTACTCCTTCCTCAGATAAACACTTCAGGATGTGTTCAGGATTGTCTGAATTCCACAGAGATTTGCATTTCTTCCTGCCTAATCCAGCCTTTTAAAGGCATCTTGTAAATCCTGGGTTCCTTGTCGCGGGTGGAGTTGAGGCCATCTGCACGTGGTCCCTGGGATGGAATCCTAGAATAGAATGATTTTGGTTGGAAGAGACCTTTCAGATTGAGTCCAGCCATTAACCCAGCACTGCCAGGTCACCACTAACCAGGCAGGGAGGTTGGGTTAGGTGATCTCTAGGGCCCCTTCCACCCTCAGCCACTCTAGGATTTAATTCGCTTGCCACAAGCATCCCCCCCTATTGAGGAAGGCTCTGTAACCATAAAGGTTTGAATTGTGTTGGGCAGGGTCAGCTCTCACCTGCAAATTGTCTTTCCAAATGGTGGTTTTCCAGCCTGCAAGGCAGCCAGGAGACTTGTGTGAGGGTGTCTGCAGGAGGGAAGGACAGGGGTTTATTAACACGCGTAATCGCCGCCGCTTTACAGCAGCAAGTGTAATTATTTACAGCAGAAGGGTCAGTTTTGCTTTCACTGAGGGAACAGCACAATAATTGCTTATGCTGTAAAAACGCTGTAATTCTTTTTTGTTACTCAGTAGAACTTGTCCTTGGATTTTTACTGTGCCTGGAGTCAGGATTTATGGCAGTTGTTGGCTGGGCCTGCGGGGTGCAGTTTCCCACGGCCCTCTGGAGCCCCCAAAATTGCCCTGGACCTGCTTCTGCCACTCCTCCCAGAGCCCCTGGGTAAAGGAGCATCGATCCTGCACTTCTTTAGGGAGCAATTTGTGTCACTGAGACCCCAGCATCTAATGCTGTGTCCAGAGAAGAGCCACGAGAATGATCCAAGGGCTGGAGCAGCTCTGCTGTGAGGACAGGCTGAGAGAGTTGGGGCTGTTCAGTCTGGAGAGGAGAAGGCTCCAAGGTGACCTTATAGTGGCCTTCCAGTATCTTAGGGGGGCCTACAAGAAAGCTGGGGAGGGACTTTTTAGGCTATCGAGTAACGACAGGACTAGAGGGAATGGGGCAAAGCTGGAAGTGGGCAGATTCAGGCTGGATGTGAGGAAGAAGTTCTTCCCCAGGAGAGTGGTGAGACCCTGGGATGGGTTGCCCAGGGAGGGGGTTGAGGCCCCATCCCTGGGGGGCTTTAAGGCCAGGCTGGAGGAGGCTCTGGGCAGCCTGATCTAGTGGGAGGTGTCCCTGCGCATGGCAGAGGGGTTGGAACTGGGGGCTCCTTGTGGTCCCTTCCAACCCTGACAGATTCTGATCTGTTTTAGCAGAGGACTTTAGAGCCCTAATGGCTCAAGGGTTGGACTTGATGATCTTGGAGGTCCCTTCCCACCTAAAGGATTCTATGATTCTATGTTTAGTGATATGATTAATAAAAATCAGTCTGTGATACATAAAGCAAGCTAGAGCAATTCCAGAATGGGAGAGAGAGCAGGTCGTGCCATGTCTCTAACAAGAGTATTTTTCAGTTTCATGACTCACTGATACTTTTTCACAGGATTTGATTCTAATTAACAATGGAAAAATTTGCTGCAGTTATGAGCCTCTGTTTTGGTTGGGGATTGTTTTTGTAGAATCATAGAACTGTTCTGGTTGGAGGAGACCTTTAAGGTCATGAAGTCCACCCATTCCCCCAGCACTGCCAGGTCCCCACTGCCCCGTGTCCCTCACACCACATCTCCACAGCTTGGAAACCCCTCCAGGGGTGGGGACTCCACCACTGCCCTGGGCAGCCTGGCACAGCCCTGGGCAACCCTCAAGGGGAAGGAATTCTTCCTAATACCCAACCTAAACCAGTCCATGTTCATCCTGCAGAGCTCCCACCTACAGGTTGCCAGTTGGGAATGGGCCCCTAGTCATCCCTGTGGATTTTGGGGAGAGTTTTGGCTGGTGCCAAAGCCCTTTTCTATAGATTCTTTGACAATGGTGCATGTTTGTACTGCCATGGACCTCAGGGATTTCCCTTCCAGTATTGTGGGTTTTGGGCAAGTTTGTATGAGCCCTTTATTCATTTGCAAATCCTAAATGGCTGCATTGAAGAAGATTCTGTTATTCCTACATAAATATATGGCAGGAGGACTGTGGTTTCTAGGACAAAGCAATTTGGGGGAATTCTTAACTCTCAGTATAAATAATATCTGATTGACCCATTCTGTGTGTACAGAAACATTTTCTTGCAAGCAAACAAGTGAATGTTCTTATTTATTTAGTAGGATTGAGGGGGAGGAAAGAATAAAGAGGAATGCTCCATGGAAAGAGGGAGAAAAGCCATGGATGTGCTCTGAGTGAAACTCTCCTGTCCCACACTGGGTGCTGGAAGAGTGTTTCACTTTCCTGAGCATTAACATCAAAACTTCCTTTCTCTTACACTCTTCATTTAAGTAGGAAAGGAAATCACTGGCATTTACAACAAGCATCATGACTCTAAAGCATTGCTAAGTAAAAGCTAATCTGCTCAACTGGATTACATTAAGTGACATAAAGAAACATTAGAGTCACTTACTGGGCTCCACAACAGAAAGCAGCAACTCTTTAGTCAGGAGTAGTAAAAATGCCTCAGCCTCCAACAGTCTCACAGAGCAGCAGGGTACGTGTCTAAGGCTTTATAAAAATGTGGAATTTAGGGAGAAGTGACCATGGGGAAATGAGATGAGGGTGGATGAATTAACCCTGTTCTCCCATCTAGAGCTGAAGCTCTTTGCAGGATTAGTCTGGTGGGGCAGGAGGAGCACAAGGCCAAAATCTCATCTGTGTTGAACAGTCGTGCTAATCCTGGATGTGCAGCATCTTTTATCTGCAGCCAGATTTCCTGTGGGAAGAGCTGCACAGTGTCACACTGCCAAGGTTCCTGTGCCACCTAATCCCACCAGGGGCGTGCCCAGCGCGGGGAGGAGGAAGAGCTGTCCCCTCACTGACAGAACAGGTCAGCCTTGCATTTATCCACAGAACCCTGAGAAACAGGGGACTGTGCCTCAGAAATTGACTGCATCATTCCACACTGCTGATTCAACTGCCCTGCAGAGGCTTTTTGTGGAGGAGAAAGGATGAACATGAACCCAGGCAGTCATCTCCCTTTCCAAACTGCTGGACCAGGACCCGCTCCGTTTAAATTGTGGGAAGAGATGATAGCATTGAGAGAGAAGGATTTTTTTGTGGTTATTTTAGCTGTGGTCCTGTGCCTCAGGTTCCTTTTTGGCTACAACTGAAGCACAGGCACCAGCTTTCCACCAAGTCTTCCATGAAAGCATCTGGCAGGAGGAGAAAACAGCCGAGCGAGAGCACATCACAAACCATTGCAGTGGATCCCTTTGAGCTTGTCTCTCCCTGCTCCCCAGATGATGGAAAAAACTTCATCTCCTCTGTGAGTGCTTTAGTGAGCAGTAAGCAGTTTTTAAGCTTTGAATCCAAAAACCTGTTGCAGTTGGCTGGGGTATTCATCCAGCTGCCTCAGCAAATATTTTCCTTCCCGCGCCGCGCACGAGGCAGCAGGTTGCAAAAGCATCCTTCAAAAAGGGAGAAAACAAACAGCCTCCCTCTGCCTCCAGACCTCTCCTTGTAATCCACCCCTCAGCCTAATCCCCCAGCCCAGCCCAGTCGTGAGATTCCAAAGCACAGCTCTATAGAATCTAGAAAGATCCCATTCTTTTGGTGTTCACGTGGTGTCCTTAATCACCTTTAGCTGACCTCCTCCTCTAAATAACATTAATTTCTAGGTAATATCCAGGCTCCGTGATCAATTTGCCTCTTATTAATGTCTGTATTATTTATTTTGCACTCAAAGAAGAGCTGTGCAACTTGTTGACACCTCATGAACACTCCTCAGGGCTCAGCATTGCAGCAGTTTATGGTTTACTAGAAAATCCAGAAGCAGAATGTTGCTTCCTTGTCATCTGGTTTTCTTAAGAGGAGTGATTTTTATTTTAATTTGGAAACCCTTGAAGGTATTTCAGGGAATGTGCAGATCTTCATGTTGCAGTTTGAAAGCTGTATGTGTCTCCTGACCTTTTGTGAGCTGTGCAGCCTTGGGAATTTGCAGACTCTTGCATGAAGGCAGCTGCTTTTCCTCCATTCCTTTTAATTCCTGGGCAATATTTTATCAGATTATATGCAGCAACTCTGAACACTAAAGAATGCTGATAACATAATATAATATTTCTTTAAAAAATACTTGAATCTCAAAATTTGTAAGATGTAAATTTGTAGATGTGGTGCTGAGGGATGTGGTTTAGTGGGGACCTGGCAGTGCTGGGTTAACAGTTGGACTCAATGATCTTAAAGGTCTTTTCCAACCAAAATGCTTCTATGATTCTTTGAAAATTATTTAGTAGAAATGACACAACACATTCATCTCATGTAGATTTAAAGAACTAGCAATGTCCCTGGTAGGTGAGAGCCTGCCTTTGTGTTGGGAATCCAAGTGAACCAGTCATTTAGAGCTGCTAGATCTATCCTCTACCTAATTTGTGAAGCCTGGGTAATATTGTTGTGTCCTGTTCTGTAGCAAGGAAAATAACTGGTTTGTTTCTTCTTTGCACCCTAGCTTACAGAGCAGGAAGGACCAAGTGAAATCTGGTAATTCAGGTCCCATCAGTGGTGTTGCTGGAACTGGAGGTGTGCTGAAATGGTGTGGCCAGCAGGACTAGGGCAGGGATTGTGCCCCTGGACTTGGCACATTGAATCCTGGGGTCAGTTTTGTGCCCCCTACTCCCAAGAGGACCTTGAGGGGCTGGAGCATTTCTGAAGAAAGGCAGTGGAGCTGGGGAAGGGTCTAGAGGCCAAGTGTGGGGAGGAGCAGCTGAGGGAGCTGGGGGTGCTGAGCCTGGAGCAAAGGAGGCTCAGGGGAGACCTTCTGGCTCTGCACAGCTCCCTGAAAGGTTGGAGTGAGGTGGGGGTTGCTCTGTTCTCCCAAGGAACAAGTGATAGGATGAGAGAAAACAGCCCTAAGTTACACCAGGAGAGGTTTAGGTTGGAGCTGAGGAACAATTTCTTCCCCTGGAGGTTTGCCCAGGGCTGTGCCAGGCTGCCCAGGGCAGTGGTGGAGTCCCCACCCCTGGAGGGGTTTCCAAGCTGTGGAGATGTGGGGTGAGGGACACGGGGCAGTGCTGGGGGAACTGTTAAACTATTAGGCTGTTCAGACTCCTGGAATTTCCTTTTGTTCCTTCCTTGCTGGTCTCTCTTCAGTCCCATTGTGCAGCAATATTGTCTTTGCAGCAGATTGAGAAGAAAGGATCAGCCAGCTCTGCCATGGCTTGCAGTTTTGAGTATTTTCTTCAGATCCCCTCTAACTTCATTTTTTTTTTTAGACTAAATTGTTTCAGACAGTTTTGCTTTCTTTAATTTCTTTTAATCTGTGACAAGACTTTACTCCTTTTTCCATGCTTTCCAGTTGTTTTATAAATTGGCCCTGGCAACCTGAAAACTGATGAGTTAAATGGTGTGATATTGGCTTATGACAGCACCTCGCCTGCTGTACCAGGATATTTTTATCTGCTATTTATGAAGTTATCATTTTTCTGTGTTCTACTATAAAAGAAATTAAGCAAAGAACATAAAGCTGATTAAGAAGCTTTGAAATGGTCTTTGGAACGTTCCAAGGCTCATAAATGTAAATTCATTGCAAGTATGTTTTCTGGCTTGGTCCCAAAAATATATTGCCATAGTTTCAACAAAATTTGTTGCAATAGTAAACACTGTTGATAGGAACCACAGTTCTTCAGACAATGGAAATCTTATTTTATGATAGAACGACACATTTTGGCCTGAAATAACAGATAAGATTGCTCAGTTCTTATGATTCCTGTTACTTGATTTGGGCTAAGTCTCCTCACCCTTGTGCCTGTTGACAATTTGGTGACATTCTCTGAAGTCTTCACTCATTCATCTGACTCCCCACTCAGGTTAATCGAACAGAATGTATTTATTAAGTCTGAAAATAATTTATATTCCACTGCTGGGGGTTTTTTTTGGAGCAAACTTGGCTTTCTAAGATAGCAGAACCACATCTGCTACAGTTTGGCACTGAGAAACTGCCAAGCTGTCTGAAATGAAGATTTTTAGAATCAGCTGCTAGTTCTTCTCTATTTTTATACCTTAGGAGGTGATAATTATGCAGAGGGTCTGTGAGTTCTAACCTTTCATTGTAATTGCTGTGTCCTTGTGCTCCCTACAAATTTCTAATTACTAAAATGCAATGACATAAAAGACAAAAAAAAAACCCACTCAGGTAAAGAACTCTTTAAATTAGTCAAGTCAAAAAATCAGCAGCAAAAATCTTTCATCTTGACCTAATTTACTTGGGATTCTGTGCCTGATGGGAAGATTAATAACGGGTGGCCTTTTAAGGAGCACTCAGCTTGAGACTAATGCTCTGGTTGTTCTTTTATTATCCCCAACCTCTCCAACGAAAGGATTTTTTCACCCTGCCCTTTGTTTACAGCACAGAACTGTAATTGAGTTCCTATTTCTCCCCCAACCTTTCAGCTGTAATTAATATTTTATTCTCTCAGATGTGATCACTACACAGCCTGGCAGCAGGGGAGTGAGCCACACACAGGTTCCCCCACACCAACCCCTGGGTGACTTACTGATGCCCAGCAAGTTCCACCTAATGACTTCTGCTTGGGAGAATACAAAATACACTCATGGCACCCAGCTAATATTCCAAAGCAATTTAAGACCAATCTTATCTTCATCAAACCAGGATGAAGAGAAATTAAACTTACGAGACTGAAATATTCAACACTGTGTGTTGTATCAAACGTGGCAGCTGACAAAAATGGTCCATGCAAGACCAGCTATTATCTGGTTTCATTATTTTATTTTATGAGCATGGTTTGGGTCATACACTCCTTGTACCAGGAGCTGCATGCTGCTCTCTGGGCTTTGCTGGATGGGAACACCTCCAGAGCCTGGCACGTGTGAAAATCTCAGCATTTAACTTGCTGCACTCTTGGGGTTTGGTTTTTTTTTAAGCTGAAATAAACCCTTCTTTTCACTGAGGGGTTTTTGTCACTATTTGGGTAGAAGAAAAGTGGTTTTAATACAGATTTTGAAGGAAGGAAGCAGTCTTAGTATGTAAAAAGCTGTAAGCAAGATTGGAGAGAAATGTTTCCTAAACTGAGATAACTTTGAGTGGTTGTTTTCATATTAAAAGCCTGATTTGGGATTGAGTGGCATTCCT
>NW_008614213.1:0-3483 GCF_000691845.1 Merops nubicus | reverse complement strand
CAGGAGCTGACAGACTTCGCTTTCCCTGTCTCTCCCCATCTCCCTCTCACCCTCTTCCCCCTTCTCTCTCTGCTTTGAGTAGGTGATTGCTGGGAACAAATACTCAGATTAAGACAGAGGTCACCAGCAGGAGAGTGCAGGAGCAGCTCTGTGCTTGAAATGGTTTGGTAGCAATTATGGAAAAGATCTGCCCAGCAGAAGAGGACCTGGAGGTGCTGGTGGGCAGCTGGCTGAGCAGGAGCCAGCAGTGTGCCCAGGTGGCCAAGAAGCCACGAGCATCCTGGCCGGGATCCAAACCAGTGTGTCCAGCAGGAGCAGGGGAGGGATCCTGCCCCTGGACTGGGCACTGGGGAGGCCACAGCTTGAGCACTGGGGTCAGGTTTGGGTGACCAGTAGAAGAAAGACCTTGAGGGGCTGGAGCAGGTCCAGAGAAGGGCAGTGAAGCTGGTGAGGGGTCTGGGGAACATGGCTTGTGAGGAGCAGCTGAGGGACCTGGGGGTGTTTAGTCTGGAAGAGACTGAGGGGAGACCTCCTGGCTCTCTACAACTCCTTGAAAGGAGGTTGGAGTGAGGTGGGGGTTGGTCTCTTCTCCCAAGCAACCAGCAACAGGACGAGAGGAAATGGGCTGAAGTTGTGCTGGGGAGGTTTTGATTGGACCTTAGGAAGAATTTCCTCCCTGGCAGAGTGGTAAGGGGTTGACCCAGGCTGCCCAGGGAGGTGCTGGAGTCACCAGCCCTGAAGGGGTTTGAAAAACTTGTAGATGTGGCACTTGGGGACATGGTTTAGTGGTTGTGGTAGTGTTGAGTTGACAGCTGGACCTGATGATCTTAGAGGTCTTTTCCAACCTTGATGATTCTATGATATCAGCAGAAATAGCCTCTGGAAATGTGTGTGCAACACTTTGTACAAATTATTGCTGTTTGTACCCATCAGAGGTGCCTAGATGATGGGCAGCCCCATCTTCCCAGGGGTGAGCTCCGTGGTGGAGATGAAGATGAGCTAAGCTCCCTCAGGGGGCCAGGAGAGGATTGCCAGTGTGTTTCTGGTTACTAAAATCCCTCCTGTGGTAGGAAGGATGTCCTGGCAGATCCAGCAGATGAGAGCAGGCTCTTCTGTCTGATCTGCACAGCCTTCTGCAAATCAGGAGCTCTCCCATCTCTAAAATCACAATAAATGGAAATAGCACTTTCCTCTCTGAAGGAAAAAAATCTCTGTGTGTGGCTGTGAAGGACTTGGCAGTGCTGAGGAGTGTCCTAAGAGGCAGCTGTGTGTAAAACTGTCTGCACTGAATTTTGGGGTGTGTTTTTTTTTCCACTCAGCTCTTCCATCATGCCCACCAGAAGAGCTCAGCATAGTGGCTTTGTGGAATTCTCATCCTCACAACCCATCCCTGGTTTTCTTTTGTTTTAAAGCCGTGTTGTGAGCAGGCTACAAGGGGAGTAGGGACATCCCTGGTTTATCCAGCTCTGTAGTGAAGTCAGTCTCAAAGCCCTGGAGAATATGAAGCCTTAGGTTAGACCAGCATCATCTATGTTAGTAATAACTGCTGCTTGGGCTGGAATTCTCATCCTCACAACCCATCCCTGGTTTTCTTTTGTTTTAAAGCTGTGTTGTGAGCAGGCTACAAGGGGAGTAGGGACATCCCTGGTTTATCCAGCTCTGTAGTGAAGTCAGTCTCAAAGCCCTGGAGAATCTGAAGCCTTAGATTAGTTCAGTTTAGACCAGCATCTTTTATGTTAGTGATGCTGTTGCTTGGGCTTTAAATTAAGAGTGTAAAGCCTTGTGGAGTGAGATCAATAGGATTTGGTGTCTAGAGGGACAGGACCCTTACTCTCAGTAGGATTAAAACTCATTCACCTGTAAAGTGAAGTACTCCTTGGATTTTATGTGCTATAGAACATATCCAAGATAAGAATTAAACTTTCTGGAACATAACTAAGGTAAAGTTTACACCTGAGTTTAGTTTCCTAAGAAAACAAGGCTAATGTGTCACACCAGTCACCTCTCTGTGTGTTTCTTCCTTCCCTCATTAAGATCTCACCTCCTGGAAGCTTTGAAGCACATCTAAAATAGTTTAAAAGTTGCATAAATAGTTTCTCCCACATTTTGGAACCTCTGGGTGCAGGGAGAAGACTCAGATTAGATCTGTGCTGTGTTACAGCTCGTTGCACTTAGTCTGTCAGTAGAGAGCTGCAGTTCCCCTACCAGCAAGCCCATCTGTAGCCAAGAAGCAGCCACAGCATGTGGTGCCTCTTTCCCAGCCAATATTTGGGAGTTACTAAAAGGAGCTGAGCATATTGAGGGTGGGAGCTGGATATCCTAGACAAGATGTGGAATGTAGATGGGATAGCAGCATGTTCTGAGTGCACCCTCTGAACTTCTTGCTGTACAGCTTGTAGAGTCTCAGTCTATTTCTATAAGGCTTTTGAGCATCTTCTGTTTCAGATGGCATTTAAAGAACCCAGTCCTGAATCAGTTCAGGGGGAGGTTGTTGTCCCATACACATGACAGAGAGATCAACAGAGAAGTTTTATCTTTGCCAAAAATACAAGCATAGAGTGGTTTGGGTTGGAAGGGACCTTAAAGATCATCTAGTTCCAATCCCTTGCCATGGGCAGGGACACCTCCCACTAGAGCAGGTTGCTCAGAGCCCCATCCAAACTGGTCTTGAACCCATCCAGTGATGGAGCATCCCAAACTTCCTGGGGCAGCCTGTGCCAGTGTCTCACCACCCTCATAGTAAAGAACTCCTTCCTAATTTCCAATCTAAATCTCCCCTCTTCCAGTTTGAAGCCATTACCCCTCATCCCATCCCTCCAAGCCCTTGTAGAAAGTCCTACCCCAGCTTCCCTGTAGGCCCCCTCAGACCCTGGAAGGCTGCAGTGACTGTACCTCTTAGAAAGACTGTCAGTTTGTGTAGAGCAGATTTATTTATGGAAGAAATCAAGTATGGGTTGGTAGAGCAGTCCAAAAACTACTCAGTAGATCATCATGTGTGTAAAGAGGTCTTGTAGCAGTCATTCTTAAATAAAAAATACCTCTCCATCCTTGGTCTTATAAAGTATATTTTATGCTGTCATAGCTGCATTATATAATTTAGTAATTTTACAAGTTACATGTTTGTAAAAAAGTGTTTGATTTCAAGATTTATAAAATATGGTGATCAATAAAAACAGTTATAAAATAATATAGTCATGAAATCAAACACCTTTCACAAATATATTGCATGTAATAAAATTTTTAAAAACTATAAGAAGTAGCTAAGTTGTAACAAAATGCTTTATTTAAAGTATATCTGTATTAAACCATTTTTATTTCATTTTTCCTTCTTTTTCTTTCACTCCTTGCTCATCAAACCTGATGGTACATCTCAACCTGTTTTCAGTCCATTATCTATTCTTTCATTTTACTTTTATTATCTTTTTTTATCTGCTCTTTTATTTTATTTTCTTCTCCCCTTCTTCCCTCTGTAGCCTTTTGCAT
>NW_008614212.1:0-15132 GCF_000691845.1 Merops nubicus | reverse complement strand
GCTGAACTTCTTGCTCTGTGGCTTTCCATCTGTTGGGTTCTGCTGGAGATGGGCTCCTGTGAGAACCAGGTGTGGGCTCGAGCTGTTGGCAGGGATGAACACTTCCACCTGTTGCCCAGACCTGTTTGGAGCAAGTCTGCACAGTGTGGAATCTAAATACTAGTGACTGCCTGAAGTATTTTTTTGCAATCTATAACATAAGCATAACACAAGTCAGTTAACCTGGTGGTAGAATCAAAAATCTCTGCAGAAACTACTTAGGTTTCCTTGCCTCTGTTTTGGAGGGGTCAGAGGAAGATCTGTTATTCAGCTCTCAGAGGGCTGAGTGTCCCTGCTCTATTTTTCTCTCTAGGGGCTGTCCTCTGCTGGGGCAAATACATCTGCTGCCTTTAAGGAGGGGCTGTAGTAGGTGTCTGATGTGAATTTATTGACTTTTTGATAAATGAGGTCAGCAGTGACAAGCCCCAGTCAGAAGATCTGTGCCTCAGATGATCGGGTGTGGTCCCTCCCGTGCCGAGGTGATTTCTGTGAGCTGTCAGATGTGAGCAGGCTGAGTTCCACCCAGACACTGCCATTTCCCTGCCCTTTTCTGGTACTGCTGATTTTTAGCTTGTGCTGCCGATGGCTGAAGACTCCAGAAGTCAGGATCTTGTTGTGGTTATTGTTTCTAAACCGCCCCACAAGCTGCACCTGAGGCTATCGGTGGGCAAGCAGCTTGGGTTTGGTTTCCCCGTTGCCTGCCAGCTCCTTGAAGTGTTGGTGCTTTGTTGTACTAAAGGGCTGGCAGAGCAGATGAGTCCCATTTATCTCATCTCCTTAGTGGGAAATCTTCTGGGACTGAGATTCCCCCCGGCCTCGCTGCTCCCACACTTCACCCCGTGCTGGGGGGACGGTCTGAGTGCTCCCGAATCCCCCCGGCTCTGGGCAGCAGGGAGGGAGTGGGGCAGGGGAGCTAAAATAGAAACTCTGACGCACAGCAGAGCCCAGGCTGCCTCTGGAGCTGCTCAGGACGTGCCCAGGGCTGCAGAGGAGATTTGCAGTACTTTGTGCTCTGAATTCCGATCACGAGGATTACAGTTAACGTTATCTTAATCGTTTCCTTAATCTGGGCACCAGATTTCAGAGGGCTTATGATTTCCCTCTATCTCAAGTGTTCAGCTTGTCTTGGGTTTGGGTTTTCCTCCCAGCTCTGCTCTTTGTCTGGTCCATGGCCACGGCGTTCCTGAGAAGAGCTGAGGAAGTTCCCACTCGGGCTGCCTAGGGCAGAACTCCGTGTCTTGAAAGTGTTTAATTGAAAATGTTTCATTTCTAGTGGCAGGAAAGGAAATCTTGGCAAGAGCTGCTGCAGCAACACCTCCTTCACTTGTGGGGTTGTGCTCCCTCTCCTGAGTGAATCCTGGGTGATTTAAAATTTATTTACAAACCCAGGCTCTTCCTAATGACTCTGGTGGGACAAGGACAATGTCCTGACACTCTAGTGGTGTCCCTGTTGGGACAGCTTGGGTAGAGAGAGTGGTGTGGTGCATCTGTGTCACACAGAGAATCTTCACAAACCTTCAGGGAAAACCTGGACTGAAGGAGTTTGGTGCTGGTGTTCCCCCAGAGGTGCCCTTGGGGTGATCTTGGGAACCTGGCAGGAGGGAGCTGCTGGTTCACAGGCGTTCAGAGGACCAGAGGCAGGATGAAGAAAATCCCTCAAGACATCATGAAAGCAAAACACTTGTGTGCTTGGGGAAATTGTATAGCTTGCAGGTGGTGAAAATGCAGGTCTGAGGGCATGTCACAGGGAACTGGCTGCACTTAGCCACTTCTCTTCAAGGAAGTATCTTTTGCATATTAGTAGTACAGGAAAAGGGCAAGAGAGACATGAACTCTGTCACACAGGCACTGCCGTTCACATCCCTGAAGTCTTTTCATCCTGGAGTCTAGAACGAGCTCCTTGTCAGAGTGAGAAGGAGTTCTGTTCCCAGCCTCCCCATAGTTCCCAGAAAATGATGCTCCTCTGGCCCGTTCCAGCTGGAGACTGTGCACCAGACCGAGGTATTTCATCTGGACTGCTCCAGGCTGTTCGTGGTTGCACAGGAATGTTTGGGGGTGGTGTGGCCACCAGTGGTGGGCTGGGGGGTGCCCGTGGGGCGGGACCTCTGCTCGCTGGGAGGGGGCTGGGCTGTTTGTGAGGACACCGAGTCTCCACAGTCTCCACACGAGTGAGTTGTATCTTGCCTGTGCCTGCTCTCTTTGTGTATTCAGATGCAGTTTGTTTCATCTCTGCAGGGAGATTTGTCTCATTCTGAAGGGCCACATAAGCCATATTTGAGTTTGTTGTTAAACCGTGGTCAGCTCTGGCTCCTCTGCCTGCAGATGTGTGAGGGAAGGACGGGGTCCTTGGGTGAAGAGCTGCTTTGTACCCTGTCTCCCTGGGACTCCAGCTGCCCCCTGGAATCTCTTCTTGACTAGGAAGAGTTAACAAAGCTGCCTGCCCTGTGGTGCTCCCCGGGACTGTCCCTACCCTGCCACTGCTCATGGGGAATTTGAAACTTCCCCGGGTCTTGCAGGAGGAGTTTAATATTTCGAATCTCCATGCATTGCCCCATCTACCGTGTGCCTCAGCAGATTGATTACACAGGGCTGGCTGTGTGGGTTGCCTTGTAAATGGAGACTTTCTTGTTTGGCCTTGTGGCTTGGGAGCTGGGATGTGATCCTGGAGACAACCTCTCCTTTGCCAGGACACAGCTTCCCTGAGGTGCTCCTGCTGTGAATCTGTAGTGCTGCTGGCTCCCTCCAGCAACTAACTGGTGCACTTACTAGCTGAGCAGAACTCAGTGTTATTCTTCAGAAGTGCTTCTTGGAAATGCATGATCAAGTGAGACCATGGTGGAGCAGCCAACTCCTGTGCCCCAAAACTCTTCTTTTTGTACAGAATGACAGAAAACTGCATTTCTGAGTTGTCATCTGTGGTTTTCTTGGCACACTGCTTCAGCCATGGCAGGACAGGGTTAATCTGATATAGGAACCAAGTCTCATGTCTCCTCCATTCCCAGGGTACCTATCAGGGAAAACACCTTTCCTCCTAGTCAAGGAAAAGCTTTAGAGGTAGAAAAGCTCCTTATCTTCTCCTGAATGATAGCAAATGCCTGGTTAATATATGCTGATGCTACTGCAGCCCCCAGGGAACTATTCCAGGCTGCTGCACTTAAAGATTGTGCCTGGAGGTACTCAACAATATGGGCTGACACATGGCCATGTTTTCAAGAGAAGTAGAGGCATGTAGATAAACAAATTGCTAACTCCTAGGAAATGGCTCATTTCCCCCAAAATCTTTTATCTCAAAGCATCAGAGAGAAAACTGCATGGAATGGAAGTTCCTGAGATCATTGACTGCAGGTTGTTATGAAAAAAATGGTCCCCACAGAGGTATGGAGTTCATGAGCTGCTCCTCCACCTCCTTTAATCTGCTGCTCCAGGAGAATGGTCAGGCTGGGTCAGGTGGAAAGATATGTCCACCATAAAATACCTGCTTCTGCCTTCTCTTTCCAGTCTCACAAGCAGTTATTTGTCTGTGCAGGGACCTTCCCTCTCAGCCACGGCAGTGTGGAGCTGGGAGGTTCTTCTGTGTTGAGAGACCCTCGTCTTTGCAGGGATCCTGAGCTCTGCTGGGCAGTGCCTCCACCAACCTACCAAAAGGGCCTTGGGGCTTGAGGAGCTTTCCTGCCTCACTGAGGGGCTGTTTCCTGCACACCTCTGTGGGATCCTCTGGATCCACAGGCTCCCTGGTGCACTCCCAGCTGTGCTGCAGTTGTCAGGTATCTGGTGTGATGTCTCATGCCTTGGTCTCATTGACCAGATCTTCAGACAACCAGTGCAGCAGCAAACGTAGCCAAGCTCAACGTGAGACTGCACAGAAACAGAAGCTTCTTCAGAACACTGCTGTTGTTCATGGCTCTCCTTCTTTTGTGTTTGTGCTGAATTGTTGTCCACCCTTCCTGCAGGTATCAGCCCAACCCTTACCACTGCTGCTGCTGAGAGAGGAGGAGGTGTTGGGCTGTCCAGGTGTTCTAAGTCACACCCAGCAGCCCGTGTGTGCCCTAAACAGTCAGTGCTGTCTCTAATCCTGTCTCTTCAGTGTTACATTGCTTGGGGAGAGATGATGATTAGAGGAAAAGTCCTACCTGAAAAGGGCAGATGTTGTTCCCTGGTGCTGCTCAGCTCTTTGGCTCTTGTGAAGCACTTGGAAGGGATAACCACGTTGCCCAACAATTGCTCTGTCCCTTTTGTCACCATGCAGCAGCCACTGCCCTCGTATCTAGTCTGCAGCAGCAGTGCAGTGGTTTTGGACGTGCTGGAGGTGCTGTGGGACGTTAGCAGGGGCAGGAATAAACTCCAGCTGGTGCTTCATGACTTGCCATCCCATCCAGCTCCTCTGCACGCTGAGCAGGGCCAGCAGCAGGTGCCCCTTGCAGCCCCTCAAGAGCCAGGGCTCTGGGAGCTGGCTGGTGACTCTCCCCTTCTGCTCTGCTCCTGTCAGACCCCACCTGGAGTTCTGCATCCAGCTCTGGAGGCCCCAGCACCAGAAGGGCATGGACCTGTTGGAGTGGGTCCAAAAGAGGGCCACAGAGATGATGGTTGACCACCTCTGCTGTAAGGACAGGCTGGGAGAGGTTGTTCAGCCTGGGGAGACCTTATTGCAGCCTTCCAGTATCTGAAGGGGGTCTACAAAAAAAAACTGGGGAGGGGCTTTTTACAAGGGTTTGTAGTGAGAGGACAAGGGGTAATGGCTTCAAACTGGAAGAGGAGAGATTTAGATTGGCTGTAACGGAGAAGGTCTTTTTTTTTGCTGGCTCAGGTTGCCCAGGGAAGCTGTGGATGCTCCATCACTGGATGTGTTCAAGGCCAGGTTGGATGGGGCTGTGAGCAACCTGGTCTCATTGCAGGTGTCCCTGCCCATGGCAGAGGGCTTGGAACTAGATGAGCTTTAAGGTCTCTTTCCAACCTGAACTACTCTATGCTCAGTTTGGCTTTGCCACACCTGCCAAGAAGCAGATGTGATAATGGGTGGAGAAGAGAAAGGCCCCACTGAAGAGGCTTCTTGTGGAGCTGGTGCAGATTAACTCCAGGGCTGACTCCTGGGACTTGAGCAGCGTCCCTGGGGTGGGAGCAGCCAGCGGGTGTTTGCTCTTTCCTTAGCTGCAGAGTCTTGCAGACTTGCCCACCCTGGCTTTTGGAGGCAGGTGGGGTTCTCTGAACTAGCTGGTTTTATTTCTGGTACGTCTCTGTACACGGGGCCTCTTTGGTTGTTGATCTGGGTGCAGGCTGTTCCTCCACCTGAAACACAGTTGACTTTTTTCCCTGAGTGAGCCCTGTGTGAGTGCTGAGATTTGTGCTTGTTGGGCAATGTTTACCCTGGCTCCCCTTTCCTGGGTGCTCCAGTACTGTTCCAATCCTAGCAAATAAATGGGTTTAGGCATTATTTACCCATACCCAACGACGAGGATCTGCTGGCTGAACAGCACAAGGTTCCCTGAAAAGTCTTCCTTATTCTTCCCAGTGTGGTTCTGGCTGCTGGGCAGGGTATTAATATAGAGATATAGGGGTTTGGGCTGGACCCTGGGGGTGTTCTGGGTGAAACGTTCAGCAGAAGAAATAGTGACAAATCCCTGCAAACATCCCCAGCTGAAGGGTGCAGAATTCTTCCCTTCCACAACTGGCAGCTGCTGCTGAGGCAGGAGCAGGGGAAGCACTGCTGAGACACAGCAGAGCTCTCTGGAGGGGCTCCAACTGTGCTTGGCTCTTCTGGGACACGTTTTTCTGCTAAAGAAGGCACCCCTCTTAACTTTTGTGCTTCCATAAAAGTCTATATGGTCTGGCAAGGAGCTGCCCTGGTCTCTGTGCCATTACTGGGTCTTGGTTTTTTTGTTTTAGATGGTTCCTGGGACTGATTCTGCTCCTTAGCTGCTTGGGGGGTTTCTTAAGGCAGCTGTGCTGACCCACACGTCCTCTCGTTTTGCCTGAATAAGTTGCCCTCCATTTTCTGCTGGATCAATCAGAGTTGCTCTGTGCCTCCCCCAAAACCCCCTCATGCCTGGGGAGGGGAGCTGGCGGGGCCAGTGCCACGGCAGGCTTGGCACTCTGGCTTTGGGGGCCCTGGCTCCATGTGGGGAGGGGTGATGGAGCACCCTGGGGGGTGCAGGAAGGTGGCTGCTGGCGTGGAGCCCATTTCCAGAACCCAACCTTGTGCCAGCACCTGCTTGTTGCCCGGTGTTTGCTTTGCCTGGGTGTGTCCAGGGGCTCCTCCTGCTCGCGGGGTGCAGGGGCTGGGGTGCTGCCCTGGAGCAGGCCAGTGTGGTTTTTGGGGTGGGTGGCTGCCCTGAGGCACTCAGGCCCAGCAGGACTGCCCAGGGCTCTGCTGAAGCAGCAGATTGTCTGTCGCTGGCTGTGCCCCAGGCTGGGGCCCTGGGCACGTGGGGCTGGCACCGCCGTGGTTAATCATTGCTCTGGCTGAGGAGCTTCAGCACTGTCTCCCACAGCTTTGTGGCTGCTCTGCCGAAGGGACCCGGGAGGCCCTGGTGGCAGGGCACTCTTCAGGGCCCCTGGGGGCCAGTGGGAGCTGTGTTGGGTCGGGGCTTTGGCTGGGCTGTTGGCACGTTGTCTCTGGGCACAGCATGGGAGGTGTCTCCTGGTCACTTCTGCTGCTTTCTGCTCCTTGGTTTTACTCCAAAACCAAGGCTCCAAACCAAGTTAACTGAGGCTGTTTTCTCCTCTTGCACTACATGTTTCAGTCCAAACGGGACTCAAAGATTATTTTTCTTAGACATTTCCTACTCACAGCAGAAAACCAGGAAAACTCTCTTCCATCTCCCAAGCTTAAACTCTAAAACCAAGGCACATCCCTCCTGTCCCCTTTGTTTTCTGTGGTTAGCCAAGGAGTCCTTGCCCTTCAGCACAGTTGCCAGCACTGGTACGTGGCCTGTGTGCAGCGTTGGGTCCTGGGGTGGGTGCTGAGCTTCCCAGGGCCCTGGGCACCTCCCCTCGAGTGGCCTTTGAGCCTGGCAGGGTGGCTCAGCCCCACAGCACAGGCACCACATTGTGAGCACCCGCCGCCCGCTCCGCTGCCTGGCTCGGGTCAGGGAGCATCTAGGTCACCAGCAGGCTGACGAAATTCAGGGAGCAGCAACTGGGATGTGCTGATCTTCAGGGCCCTTTTATTCCAACCTCTTTTCTCTGAAATACAAAATTTCACTCTTCTCCCCGTGCGTCATCTGGAGAAGGTCAGAGCAGCTCTGGCCAGGGCTGGGGTGGGGCGTGGGGAAAGTCAGCTGGTGCCCTCTGCTCTTTCCATGCTCTCTTCTCCTGGAGGGGTGGGGAAGGGAGGCAGCCTGTGCCTGAGGTGCCTCCAGCACACGGCTCCATCACGCTGGTTTGCAGTGCAGAGGAGGTGTCAGGTACTTGCTGTGTTACCTGGGTTTGGTTCAAGCTCCCCTCATTGCTGTTCTGAAAAGCAGCCATGAAGTGCTCACTGCTGTGCCCCAGTGCTCCCCTTGTCACCCACACACCCCCCTATCCCCCACACAGCTCCAGCCTGGCTGTGGGCAGTGCAGGGTGAGGCAGCCCCCAGCCACCAGAAAGCCAACTCTATCCTGGGCTGAATTGAAAGAACTGGCCAGCAGGTCGAGGGAGGTGATTCTGCTCCTCTGCTCTGATGAGACCCCACCTGGAGTGCTGTGTCCAGCTCTGAAGCCCTGAACACAGGAATGACATGGAGCTGTTTGAGCAGGTCCCTAGGAGGGCCACAAAGATGGTCAGAGTGCTGGAATAGCTCTCCTATGAGGACAGGCTGAGAGAGTTGGGGCTGTTCAGCCTGGAGAAGGCTCCAGAGAGAGCTTATTGCAGCCTTCCAGTGTCTGAAGGGGACCTACAAGAAAGCTGTGGAGAGAGTTTTCACAATGCCTTGCAGTGACAGGATGGGGGGTAACAGCTTCAAACTGGAAGAGAGGAGATTTAGATTGGATGTGAGGGAGAAGCTCTTCACTGTAAGGCTGGTGAGCCCCTGGCCCAGGCTGCCCAGAGAGGTGGTCGCTGCCCCATCCCTGGAACCATCCCAGGGGAGGTTGGATGGAGCTCTGAGCACCCTGCTCTAGCTGCAGATGTCCCTGCAGGGGCGTTGGACCAGAGGACCTTGGAAGGTCCATTTCCACCCAAAGCACCCTGTGACTCCATGGTTTTCCCTCTCTCTGGCAGTTTGCAGGCCCTGGCCCCTGGCAGTTGAGGTTTGGCTCCAGCAGACGCCGTTGGCAGCAGCAGCATTGCCCTGGTGCTGCAGAGAGGCTGCTGGTGCAAGAGTTCATGTGCCTGGGCAGCACACGTGGTGTTCCACAGCTGCCTGGGGCCACGGGCTCTTCTCACACATCGTGCAGGAGGGAAGCTGCAAATGTGGCACATGGGGCAAATCAATGTGCTGTCAGTTATTACTGCACAGCATCAGAAGAGATCTCCTGAGCCATGCAGCTCCTGCTGCCTGTCACAAGCAGCCGTGGCCTTTTGGTTCTGTTCATAACCCTAGCAGCTCAGTTTGAAATGTAGCTGGAAGGAAAAGGATCACAACATCCGTTCAGGCAGCTGCTCCTGAGCTTTGATCTGCACTGGCCAGATACTTCCCTACTTTTGGCATGAAGTTACCCCTGGCAAGCTTATGCTTGTTGGACTGTTGTGTGCTGGCATCAGCTGTTCTTCTCTGCTCCTTGGTGTTTATTTTTTGGTGTAGTTACTAAGAGCTTTTTCTCAGCCTTCATTTTTGCTGCTGTGAACAGGCTGGATCTCCTCCCCACCCGCTGAGATGATTTGTAACCAGATCTTCTCAGCAGAACGGTAGCTAATGATTAGGACATGTTGGGCTGCAGGGGAACAATCCCTTCCCTCAGCTCCTACTCTGAACCACCTGCCTGGAGTCCCTGTGTCTGGGTTTGAGTGTCCTGCTGCAGGAGAGATGCAGAAACTGGAGCAAGTCCAGCAGAGGCTACCAAAGGGCTGGAGGAAGTGGCAGGTGAGGAGAAGCTGAGGGAGCCTGCAGGAGACAGGAGGGACTCTGGTTGCTGCCTTCCCCTACCTGCTGGGTGTGCTGGGGAGGATGGAGTCAACAGTCCCCATTTCTACTGGAAATTCCTTGCTTTATTCCCAGTTTATTTAAGCAGCATCCTAATGATGGTTAATCACAGGTGGTGAACTTCTCTTAGAGCAAGGGTTGGTCTTAAACATCATCCCATTTCTAGTGTTCTTGCTCTCCAGTTTTCTTCATGACCCATAAATTTGTGTTTTTCCTTTGAACTCCCATCTTTGAGTCATCTGCACTTCTCAGTCTCCCGGTTACTGTGCAAAGGTCGTTAGTGCAAATATTAAACAAAACCAGTTTCAAAGCAACCTTTAAACACTTTCCACTTGCCCAGTATTTTCCCCCTGCTACTGCCATGTCTCCTTTAGGTGCTTCCATCTTCTCACTTCTGGTATTAAGCCCTGTTTTTATGTAGCTTAAATAGCTTTTTGCCAGGATGTCCTCCCAAAAGTGTAGTGCTGATCACTGATGTTTCTGTTGTCGAGCATGGGTACATGAGTGAGTTGGCAGGCATTAGCAACATCACCTCCCCAACATGTGGATGCTTTCCTCTCCTCCTTGGCAACACGGATCCCCCTTGAGGGACATGTCAGGAGCTCCTCCTGGCTGCTGGGCATCAGTGTGAGATGATGGCAAAGTATGGGGCAGGGCAAAAAGCCAGAGGTCCTCTTGGCCTCCTACCTCCATCCCATCTCTTTGTCTCTGCCTGTGTGGTTTCTCTCAGTGTGGTAAGAGATTCATGGAGGCACATGGGGAAAGGTGAGGGGACAGGCAATGGCTCCTTGAAACCAGGGTGAAGGTCTGGCATGAGAGGTGGCCTTTGCCAGAGCAGGCACTGGGATCAATGGTTTCTTGCTCTGTTTTCTAATAATTCTCCTTCACTGTTGTCTAGATGAAGATCTCTTTCAATGAGACCAGTTTGCAGACTATGTTTGAGTACCCATCAGAGAGCTCACTGGCAGAAGAGGAGGAGGAAGAGGAAGGACGTGCCTCTGAAGCAGAGGAGGACAAGTCTTGCACCTTTTACATTCCACGCCCCAATAGCACTTTGCATCCCAGTACACCTAACTCAGGTGAGTGAGGTGCTGTGGTGGCTCTCTGGGGTTGCTGGTGGGGTCTGGCACTGTCCATGTCTCCCTTATGGGGCTCCACACGGGTGGCAGTGCTGATGGAGGTAACTTCTGTCAGCTGAGGGCAGAGCTTGGGCTTACTGGGGACAGGGCTCAAACTGGCATAGGAACTGTGGATGGGCAGCTTCCATGGTGTCCCTGCCAGAACCCTGATCCCACTGCCTTTTGGGCTGGGGAGGAATGCTTACATCAGCTTTGTCCTTCCAGCAGATTTATCCAGCTACACCCCAAAGCACTCCGTGAAGTTCAGCGAGTGGCAGGAGCAGAAGTATGAGGAGATGCCTGCTGCAGAGGGACCCCTCCCAAAGGAAGCTGATTCCCATGGGAACCAAGTCATGGTGAGGCTCTAACTGAGCAGGCCTCGGCCTTCTCTTGCTCTGCTGGGGTTGGCCGGGACAGTGGGTGGGGTGGGATGTGCTCCCCTGTTTGTGGCACCACTGCCAGAGGGGTCCCCAGGAGGCCCTGGCAGACCTGCCTCTCCCTGCCTGCACCAGGCAGCTGGCACCCCGGGCACTGCTGGGTGGGTTTGGGGGGAGTTCAATGCCCTTGTTAGCCCCGGGCAAGGTGCCAGCACAGCCTTCACCATGCAGAGGTGTGGCTGCTGCCTTGAGCTGGGTGTGATGACACCTCCCTGTCAACTCTGCTTTCTCCACAGCTCACCCCTGCAGAGAAGGGCGGGCTCTCGGATTTCAGCAGCGAGCCTGCTCTCTATTTTTGATGGCTTCACCCCCAGCCTGCAGCAGCAGCTGCTGGTCGTGGCGTGGCAGTGCACCCTCCTTGTCCATGTGGGCCCCACGGAGATCAGCCTCTGGGCCCCTCCCTCACCACACTTGTCGTTGGATCCTGATGCCAAGGGTGGACTCGATGCTATTGGGCGTCTTTGGAGAATATTTGCACTGGATTTTGGGACCTAACTACTACTTTTAAGGTGTATGTTTTATCCTACCTGTGGCCTTGCATATTCCTTGTTCGAGATGAGGCAGGCATCTTAAAACAGACCTGTCATGCCAGGATGGATGTAGATTCCCTCGGTGCTTCTCTGAGTCTGCACATCCAGGTGCTGTTTGGAGTCTGGAGAGCTTTTGTAACCCTTCCACCAGAGGCCCCCGTGGAGAACAGCCCCAGAGCTGGGGCACTGGGAGTATCTGGGCAGGGGTTGTGATTTGGCAGCTCGCTTGGCTGTCAGTTCAGAAAACCATCAAAGGTTCAGTTTGTTCTTGGCATGTTTCTGGGTCTGGTCTCACTGAACCATCCCAGAATTAACGTGCCAGTCGGGTTCTTGTGAAGGAAGCTGCACGCACCGTGTCAGGGGTGGGAAGGAGAACAAATGCCTTTAGCTTTAGGTGTCATTTTTGCACTGCTCCTCTTCATGCAAAGCACAGGAGGGCAGATCCACTCCCTTCTTCTGCAGAACTTGAACAAGGAATATGATTTTTTTTTTTTCTAGAATTTTTATAGTTCTATTGTAATTGTTTAACGCAGCCAATATGCAAAGGAATCTGCTAGACTCTTCCATTTAAGTTTTCTACTACTGTAAACTCAGGGTCAAAATTGCACTCTGGAAAAGATGGAGCACTGCTGCTAATGTGATTTATACTTCTGGGATTAAAAGAGATGCAGTTGGAAGAGATGTGGCCTCTTTGGGCTTTATGCAATGAGCGATACCCCAGCGTGTGGCTCTATCTGAAGGAACAGGCTGGTATCTTTGTTTAAATTTGACATATTTATTGGCTTGTCTATTGTATACAGATGATGAATGTCTACTTCAGGTGACACTAGTCTGAGAACTGAAAACACTCTGCATACCTTGCACTTGTTCTGGTGTATGTTGTAGCAGCAGGAGGAAGGTTGTTCTGCTGAAAAAAACATGGTCAGGACTAAAGGTCAGGACATAGCTGCTTGTAGCTGTTCTCTTCTGCCCTGGGTGCCTAAATATTTCTGGAAAGATATTGCAAAAAAAACCCCAAAATCTAAACAAACAAACAAAAAAAAAACAAACCAGGAGATACTCAGCAGTTTGTTAGATGTTGGCTGGAGGGGCCACAAAGGAACTTTCCATCTCCTTGCACCTCTGAGGCTTGTCCTTCTCAAGCTCTGCTCCCTGTGTGCCCCCCCCGGGGCAGGGTGTGGCTGGCAGTGCATCTGCCTGGGACACGACACGGGTCCCCTGGAAGTGGTGCTGAATCCCAGGTGCTGAGGCTGCTTCCTGAAGTATGAGACACTTCAGGGCAAGGCACTGAGGCTGGGGTAGGATGAGGAAAAACACAGGACTGCTAGTGACTGGTAGATGTAAGGGATGAGTAAGTAATCAGATATGAGGAGTTAAACACTGAGCAGTGTCTGCAGCCCGTAGCTGAGCTCACAGCCAAAGGAGATGGGGACTGGGCCTGAAGAAAAGGTCCCAGGGAGCATCTTGCACTGTGGAAAAGCTCAGGCCCATTTCAGGCAGCCCTCTCTGCACATCTGCTGCTTAGCAAAACCAGAGGTGGTGAAGCAAAAGCTGCTTGCAGTTAAAATCAGGGACAAGCTGCCTGACCTAGTCCTGTCAGTGAGGAATGCTAAAGCCAACAACATCCTGCAGCTTGTCCCACCAACTCCAGCCAGCTGAAATGCTGCTCTGGTGCTCTGTGAGCTGTCCTCAGTCCATCAGCTCCATGCCTATGACTCCTCTGGTTAGGACCCACTGCTCTGCTCCACCCTCCACTTTCCTGCTCTGCCCTGTAGCTGTGACTGCTCCTCACCCAGGGCTGCCCTGGCCCTTCCCAGCCATGTCCTGCAACCCCTGCCAGCACCCCGTGAGCTCTGCTCTGGGCAGAGCAAGGGGAACCCTTTCCAGGGCAGAGGTGTCAGCTGGTACGTCACCTCCTGGGTATGCTTCAGTATCACTGTGCTCAAAATAGTGTTGGGCTTTGTTGTTTTGTAGATGCCTACCCTGATCTCTAGTGTTTGAAGATTAACTTTAGTAGATTTCTAACTAATACCAAAGTGCATCTGAAAGGAAAATTCTGCAAAACAAAGACTTTTATTAAACAAGTTTCAGAATGCTTTTCTTCACATGCTTATTTTTTTTTTCCAAGTGTTTTAGGATCCACTAGCTTTTTGAGCACACCCAATTTCTCTCTTCAGGTCATCTGGCAATGCCTCCAGTATCTGGGAAAGAAAGAAAGAAAGAAAAATAGCTTATTTTTACAGAAACTGCTTCTGAGTTCCATTCAAACTTGGCTGATCTACCTTGCAGCAGGAGGGACCCTCCAGCTCTTACACTCTGTAATTCTCAGTGACATTGTCCCGTCTCACTGTAGGAATATCTGGGGGGATTCCTCTGGTTCATGTCCATATTCTGAATACAAACTTCTTAAGCAATTTATCTATCTTGGGGCACAAGGCACAGAACTCCCTGCAGCAGGCTGAGGGGTGAACTTCTGTGTTTGGGTTTGTGTTTTTTTCTTTCCAAGGGCAATGTTGATACCTGGGCTTTTTAGGTCAGAATTAAGTTGTGCTCAGCTGACCCAGTTTCAGCTGTCTTCAGTTCCTCAATTCCACAATGACAGGTCTGGGAGATGTTGCTGCCTGTCCATCTCACCATTTCAAAGTGGACAGTTGTAACAGGGTGTGACAGTGGGGTCGTAGTCCCACAGATCATTTACGTTCCTGTGACCCCGTGGAAATCGCTGGGTGGTCAGAGATGAAGGTAAGTGCTCCACAGGACCAGACACTGCTAGAAGGTGTTGGTGGGATCCCAGCATCTTGTCCGTGGGGGAAGGTGGAGTCCTGTGGCTGTCAGGGGCTGGGAAGGCAAGGAGCACTATTACAGAGATGTACAGCCACAGGAGAGGAGCTCTTCCTGGTTTCTGCTGGCAGGACACCTGCAGTTCCTCTCCTAACCTCTGCTGCTTTCTACCTGCTGCAAGTGTCTTTTAGCTTCAACAAACATGGATTGATTTGTAGGCTGGGGAGGGGGGGTGACTTGTATCTCAGGTGAGGTTTCCTTTAAAAGCTGCTGTTCGTGTAGCTTTACAACACAGTTTTTAAGCTGTTAAATTTTTATGCGAGTTCCCTCCCCCATTCACCCCAAGCCATCAGGTCTTGAAGGAAGCAGAGAAAACAGCTCCAGCCTCATCTGAAAAAGAACTGTTACGGGAGATGAAGAGGCTCTGACACAGAGTGGTGACCACATAAAAAAGAAAGAGGCAGGGGAAAAGGAGGAGGTAGGCAGCAGCTCACAGGGGAGGGGGTGCTCCTCAACCACACAGCTCCTTGTTCCTGATGGAAGGAAGATCATCGCTTATCAGAAAGTGGGCTGCAAAAATCCTTGTATTTTTTTCAGAAAGCTGATAGGTGTGTCATTCAGAAGTGATGCCCCACATGCAGGATGAAGCAGTCCCTGCCTGGCTGAGGTCAGAGACACCAGGAAGCTGAAAGGGTAGAGCCATCCTAGGAACCAAAATCACAGGAGCAGCCCTTACACCATTCGCCCCTTCCCACCCCTTTAATAGTCCAACATTTCTACTCTATTGATGATACTACTCCATCAAGCATGGAAGAGATTACATTAGAAGTTGGGCAAAAGAAATGTTGAGTAGGTCAATGGCTCTGTCATCACAGAGTGTTACCTGCATGAATTCAAGCTATCCTGGGTCAATGTCTTGTGTGGGGTTTCCTCCTCCTCTAACTCCCCCCAGAGACATTTTGGGAGATGATCATTTCCCAGGGCTCCGTTCCAGAGACTGTTCTGATGTGTTTTGACAACGCAAACATCACCAAAACCAAACCCCAATCCCAACCTCCAGGTTAAGGAGAAGCTAGTGTGCCAGGAACTCTGTCCCACCTGGGCGGGGTTACCTGTCCGGGGGTTGTTACCTCTCCAGGTGGGGTGTGTTACCTGTCGGGGGGGTGTGT
>NW_008614211.1:0-8553 GCF_000691845.1 Merops nubicus | reverse complement strand
GGGGGGCTGTCTGTCTGTTCGTTTGCTTTGACACCGTTAGGAAAGGGACGGAGAGGGAGAGCGGACGGGGTTCGGTTCGGCCGCGCTCTGTCGGATGGTCTGTAGCCAATGCCGAGCGAGGGAGAATGATTTCGGAGAGAGGAGGATTGAGCTGCCAGGTGATGCCTGGGGTTCCCCCACCCCACCCCGCCCCGCTCGGACTTCAGTGACTCCTACGCACAAAGGTTTGGGGGCTCCACCTGTGGCCCCCGCTTCGCCTTCACCCACTGCACTACCGTCCCCGGTAACGTCCTTGCCGTTTGCCCTTAATGCCAGCCAGGAAAACGTCCAGCAACTTTTCTTTTTCACGATGAATCTTGAATGTGGGAAGGGCCGGAACGGACTGGCTTTGAAAATACGCGCACGAAGCGGGGAGACAGTAAAACAGAAAGCAGTGGCCGCAGAGATTTTGGGTAAAACTGTCTCTCCCTTCGAGATAACACAACGCCCCTTTTATTTTTTCTTTCTTGGTTTTTTCCTTTTTTTTTTTTTTTTTTTGGCATTCCCACGGGCCAGTCCTGCCGACCTTTATCTGCAAAAGCAAATCTGCAGATAAATAATGGAAGTCGCGACTCAAGTTGCATCCAGATCCGTTGCGATGGTAACTTTTCTTTCCTTTTTTAATTTGATTTTTAAAAATAATTTCAATGCTCATCAAAATAAAAAAAGAAAACGAAATCTTTAGCCTTCCTTCCTCCCAAAATAACCGTCTCATATATCACTCACACTTCATTTAAAACGAACATGAAATATAAAAAGCATATCTTTTAATGTTATTTTTGTACTTTAAAATACATCGATGTAACGATCTTTTTTTTTTTTTCCTTCATAATTCTTAATGCTATTTTTGTCCACAAACGTGTATTTCCCCTTATAGTATTCCAGATCGAATATTTCTTGTTCAATTTCGGTACTTGAATTTGCCAGAAAAGGGATGCTGTACTTAGCTAGTTCTTTCGGGGGAAAAAAAACCAACCTACTTTACTTTTGGTTTAAGTTTCTTTTCTTTCTTTAAACTTTAACACATGGCGTTTACATACTGTATAAATACGTGCCACCAAACTGTAACCAAAAAAAAAAAATTACAAAAAGTGGAATGGTTGCTGTAGTGTATAGAATTAATTATAGACCAGAACTGGACAGAAGGAGCTGGACAGAAAGAAAATAGTAATTTTATTGTAAATTATTTACGTCTGAAGTTTCTAGGCAAGTAGTTGGAAAAAATAATGAATGAATCAAGCGCTGAGCCCTTGCTACTAACTTTTGTTCTGAATGTTTTGGATATTTGGATGTTTTGTATTTATGTGGTGAGAGTGAAATATATTATATCTATATGATGACAGAATTAGGTGTATTTTCGTCTTGTATTCATAACTCCCAAATTACCTTCATCTGATACTTGCGTTGCCAAAAAAATACAATCCTGTCCCTGCGTAGCCCTCACGGTTTTCTATTTTTAAAAATTTTATTCTCCGTTTTGGAGCGGGGGATCCCGAGGTTCATTTTGTGGAGAGGGAACTCTTCTTCCTGGGGCAGTTTCAGGCATTCCCAGCCCCCTCCCTGGCGCCGTCCCGGCCCCACGGGCCCAATCCTGGCCAGCCCTCGGTGGGGAGGTGAGCTGGGTGCCCGGGCTGCTCGGTGCCACCCCCGGGCTCCTCATTCCCACACCCCTTCCCCTGTCTGCTGCAGGAGCCGGGCCTGGCAGGTGCTCACAGATGCATATACGTGTGTGCAGGTATAGATATATATATAAAAGCATGTATAAATATACATACATATATATATATTATGCTTGTGTGCATAAATATGGATATTTGTAAGTATTTTCTAAACAGCCCTGGGTTCCATCCTCCCTGGCAGCCCAGCCCTGAGACTCCTTTGCTGGGAAGTTGGTGTGGGACAGAACCCACGCTTTCCAGGGGCAACCTGTTCTCCCCTCACCCCAAGCCCTGGCTCCTCTAGGGCCTCAGGGAGGTGTCAAGCCGGGGGTCCCCAATCCCAGCTGCCTGCACCTGCCCCACAGCTTCCTCCTGGCCATGGGTCCCCGGTGTGGCCTCCGCCGGGCTTTGCTGTGAGCCCATCCCAGGCAGGGCAGATGCACTGCTCGAGATGAAGAGGGAGGGATGCAGTGGCGATTTGTTGTTTTTATTTTTAAGTGTGTAGGAATGATCTGGGGAAGGGCAACCCAGGTGAAGGAGGGGTTCGCAGGTGACATCTGAAGAGGTGACATTGAAACTGCTGGTCAACACTTAAAAACTTCAAGGGGAGGGGAGGGAGAGCAGTGTTATAAAGAAAAGAGCTGCATGCGGCAAAACAGGTCTGCCAGGAAGAGCCTGGGGGAGAGGATAGTTTTCGGTTTCTGCCTTGCCTGCATGGACTGCACATCACCCTCAGCCCTGGACAAAGAGAGGAGCCCTGGCCTGGCTTGCCTTTGCCAAGGAGGCCATCGCCACTGCTCAAACCTTCCCCAGGCTCTCCTGCCTCACGTAGGGCTGTCTTGCATCATGAATTTGCCCTGTCCTGCAGGGACTTCCCTACTTTTGGGATGAGGCCACTTCACTGCCCAAATCTGCTGCTGCACCCTGACCCGTGGGGAACACCAGCACGAACATGTCCTGCCAGAGCTGTCTCAGGTGCCTTCATCTAAAAAGAGGATTTCTCATGCTGGTCTATTTTTTTAACTGGAGACAGAAGGGGGGTTCCTGCCCCCTCACACAGGCACCGTGAGGCCCTTTTTCTCTGGTCCCCAGCCTGACCTGCAGTCCCAGGGCTGGAGCCACAGTCAGTGTAAGCTCTTTGCTCCTCACCTACCCCAATTTAGGCTAGTGTCAAGCTAAACTGCCCACACTAAAGCAGAAATCCTTATTTTACAGCTTTGCAGCCTTCCTCAGGATACAGTGAAGGACATTTTTATTCTTATTGCTATTATTATTAATTATTTCTGAATATTTCCAAATAAGGATGTTCCCTAAGGTATAAAGGCGTCTTGCCTAAGCATTCAAGTAAAATTTAAGACATTATCCATTTTTTTCCTGTCTCATTCAAACTCCACCTGTCCCACCTTAGTACTGGAGGCTGCTTCTGGGCTGGGGTCAGAGCAGGTTCTCCACTCCCATGCAGGGTTATCACTGTCCTGTTCCAGTCTCTCCTTGTGACTCAGGTCAAAACCTTGGACCTCAGCAGGGAGACAGGCAATTTGTTGTTTCTTTAAAACTTCCAGTGTATCAAATGCATGGGGTTCCTGGGTGTCTGAACTCCCTCCTTTCTACAGGCAACCAAACTAAGAGATGTTCATCTGATTTTTGTAAAAGGGGGAGGAAATGCCACCGGTAGCTCTGTTGCTGTGTAGGTCAAGTTAAAAATCATGCATACACACATCCATACACACAGTGAGCCTGAATCAAAAAACTGGTTATAAATAATAGCCTCTTCTTTTAATTTTTTTTTCCCCCCTAACTACACCAAAGCTGTTCTGCAGCTGTGTGCTGCCCAGAGACACTGCTTGCTTGTTTTCACTGAAATGCTGAATTTCATTCTACTGGAGCAATGACCGCCAACCACCTTCCTGAAGCTACTTGCTGCTGAAAGATTTTGTTGCATTTCATACAGTATTGTCATTTGTCCCCATCACTGTGGCACCTGAGCTCAAACTGATGAATCTTGGGCTCGTGCAGAGGGAGTGTGTGTGAGGGGTGGGGATATTTAATAGGAAAGCAAATAAACAAAATATAAATCTATCACCAGCATGATTTTTTGAAGGAAATTATGAAAGTATTTCTGTGACAGGCAGGCTTCCTCAAACTTTCCTTTAGCAGCAGCTACCCGTAGGACTTAGGGTGAGCAAGCAATAACAAAGGGTGAGGGCAGTATGGGTTATTTCAGTTTGTTCAGCTGAACCCAAAGAATATTTTCACAGGTACATGTACACAGCATCTGATCCTGGGGTACTCAGGAAGGCAAAACTCCCAGGATCAGCTCCAAAGTACTCGGGGTGAACAGAAAACAATGTTAGCCAGGTCCATGTAAGGAAAAGAGGAATTAGTCTATTTAGAGGATTTTTTCAAAAGCATTTGCCCACCCACTTAACATAGGCCCTGCTTTATTTGCTGCTCCTCTATATCCCTCATGCCAGGGATTAGTGCAGCCCCTGACCACTTTGTCTCCATTTGCAACCCTGTCATCAGCCCAAGATACATGACCTTGTGACATGTAAAAAAGCACACGAGGTCCCTGATTAACTTCAGAGTATTTTATTTCTTTAGAGAAAAGAAAAACACTTCAAAAGAATAACTCTTGAATAGAATCAAGTCACAGTCACTGCCAAGAGTTTAACAAAATTACCAGGGAAGCTAAAGTGAAATCCAGGGACGTGATGCTGTCTGTGAAGCTGCCATGCTACAAACTGTGACCTCGGACCGTAGCTGTGGTCCAGGGCTGGCTGGCAGAAGCCGACATGAAGTGTGTCTGACTCAGATGTAAGAACTCTCTAATAAGCAGTTTACTCCTCACCTTGCTGCTTCTAATAATTGCTGCGAAACTTCAGCGCAGTGTTTATTGTCTTTCTGTGTGGAGTTGTTGCTGTTAATGTTGTTCTTCATTTCTGTGCCAGTGACTGGTTCTAATTTGAATGTTAAGTCTTAAACATTTCTAGTGGAGTAAGTTCCATAGTCAATCATATATAGAACAAAATTATTATATTTTGCATATTCATTTTCTACTTTTTGTTAAGATGAATAGTCCTAAGTTCTGTCATTAGGAGCGGCAGAGCAGACATTCCCAAGCTGCCTTCTGCAACCACGTCCTTTTTAATTCTCTTTTACCATGTTACCTCTTCTTCATCTCTGTTCTACATGAAAAATCAAAATCCTTTCAACTTCTTTTCATATGCAGTTCTTGCAAACTGCACTTAATGTAACTGTTTGCCAAGAGGTGCTGCCTTTTCTTTCTTGCTCTCACTGTGAAAAAACAAAGTAATAGATTCCCAGAGTCTTTTTCTCTTCAGCTATCTGCAGCCCATTCTTCTGTTTGATCCCCCTGCTGTGAGCAACGAACAAAACATCACACCGGAAAGGATTCGCCCGGAATACGAGCGGTTACCTGACACGTGGTGTTATGGCCAACACAAGAAGGCTGGATCACAGGCCTCATCTGCTGAGTTGCCACAGCATGGGCAAATGAAATGTGCTCTCTGTCTTTCAGCTGGAGCTGCCAGCCAAGGAATCAGATGTAGCAGAGGACAAATAACACAGCCACTCAAGGCTGGTCCGCAAAGACTGTCACAGAACAGGGTACATCTATCCTGTAGAAACCTCTTCTTGCAACCCAGCAGCACATCACCGAAGGTGCATGAAAAACAGACTGTGAGACTGATGGAAAACCAAAGGGAAACTGATTTTTCAATTCTGCCCCAAAAAGAAAAGAAAATTAATGTTAACAGGAATTTGAATCGTTCCTAAGGTGAGTATCTCTGAACATATTCAGTGATTTTCTTTCTATTAGCCTGCCTGCATAAGGAACAATATGGATAAAATTTGGCAAGGGAAACATCATGGAGTTCTTGTGCTTTTTTAAATTCCATCCCACAATTTTGTTTGCCTTATTTCAGCGCACAGAAAAGACCGGGGGGGGGGTTAGAAATAAACTCACTAAGTCAGCAAGTGAAGTGCTAAGGTTAAACCCCCAGCCCTGAATGAGGATGGGCGCATGGATGACGTCCACAACCAGGCAAGAAAGACCCTCCTGACTGGTTTTCACTCAGGGTCTGGCCAGCCTTGGGTGGGAACTGAATAGGAGATCACCACCAGGTGCCCCCACCTTCCACATTAACTTGGAGGTGGGGCAAGAAGACACCTATTTAAGAACTGACTCTGCCTGCAGTGGAGTTGTGAGGCTTGCCTACATGGTGTATAACTGTGTGGTGATTCTGGCATTTGGAAGGTCTTCATAACAAGTGGAGTTCCCAGGATGGCAGGGCCAGAGCATGAAGCTGTCTCTGAGTTCCCTACTATATAACAGGACTTATAGCCTGGCTGCTACCATCACCCAGGCTTGGCTCCTCACCTGGCTTGTTCTATTCTTCACATCCACTGTGGTGGGGGAGTGCACTGACTTGTTCCTGCCTCTGGTTGTCTGGCACTTTGGGTCTCTGGGGTGTGATGTGGGAGTGGAGGGAGGAGTTTGGCTGCTGGTCTGCCTGTTAATGATAATGTCATTCTATATTGTGCAAGTGGTCAGCAGAAGTGCAAGTCAGGAGCTGTGGCTTCAGGGATTCAGACTGGATGTTGTGAATGAAGCTAGCCAGCACATAGAGATAGATGAGGACAGTTATGGAGGCTATGCCTGGGAAAAAGCTGAAGATAACCATATGAAAGGTCAAATTAAAGAAGTCCTCACCACATAAGAAAAAAATGCTGTCAGGGAGAGAAGCAAGCGCAGGACAAGATGATGTGTGTACGGAAGTATGGAAGAATGTCCTCAAGGCTTAGCCCCTAGCCTGAAATTAAGAACAGGAGACCAGTTCTTGTTTCTACCAGAGTTTGTGTCTGATCCTAAGAGCATTGTTAGTCATTGGTCAGTGAGTTTCTTGCTGTTCTTCCTCTGAAACAGGCATACTAATACTCATCTAAACCTATGTAAAAGGAGGTACCAATACATAGTACTGTTTCAATGAAGATGAGGCAAAACTAAACTTGAGGCCAAAAACTTAAGAGCCACCACAGTCAACTCCAATTCACTGTTTGCAGTTATTGCCTCTTATTTAGCCCTGATTTTTTTTTTTTTTTTTAATTTCCCTGCCTGGTTTCTTTAATTTAAACCTCTCAAGTGTGCCTACCACTAGATCATCATAATCTCTTTGAAGCCTCTAAACAATTTCATAAACCAACACCTAAAAGGAAATCAGAATTAGGCAGAAGAATTAAATTTCTGTTGCTACAAAGAGCTGGGGAAGGATAAATAGGTTACCCAAGGCATCCTGAGTGCATGCTCCAAGATAATCTCCATACTTCTCTGGACACAGCGTCACAAATATCCTCAAGACCAGATGATTACCAAGAAGAATTAGTAAATAAGAACCCATTTCATCAGGTGTTGAGGGTGACTTTAATTGTGTTCAGGCTCCAAATGGGAAACTTTACACCATGATCACAGCTGTTAAAACAACAAAGCCTTATGGAAACAGTCCTGGATTACTGGCCCCATGGAGTGAAACATTTTTAATGAAAGGGATTATGCTTATTTCTTAGTGCAATGTGTCTTCTTAGATATTCTTGTTATCAGTTCTCTTGGTAAATATTTACTCCCACTTAAACATGTTCATATGTACATTTAATACTTTCTTCCATTGGTGTAGTTCTAACATGGTCATAGGGAAAACAGTGTGAGATACATGAATTCATTGCCCTTTATTAAGTTTAAGATCCGAAGAAGCGTGGTATGTTTGTTTCTCTTCCACTTGCCAACTCTCCTATTGCTTTTACCTGATGAAATCAGATCCCTTGTCATGTAGAGCTGAAATGGTGTTTTGTGAGCTGGTGTCCATAGATGACACCGATAGTGCCTTCAGTGATAGTGTAGGTCATTTGTGTTCAGAGTAACTTTTTCATTAGAAGAGCTAAGTCCCTTCCAAACCCTAACATTCTGTGATTCTAAGAAATACATTCAATGCTGACAACAAGCCAACAAGTGTGTTAAAATTGTTTGAGGAGACTGGATTAATGGGGAAAAGATGAAACTCAATCTAGTAATTACTATAAATCTGTTTCAAAAAACAAGTAAAGAAGAAATTTTAATTTTGATAGAAGGTGCCCAAATCCTGCTACTCAGAATATGCCTCTAGAAATCTATTCCTGTGAATATTAGTTCTGAGTACGTATTACCTCTTGTTGGCTCTGAGGGACAGCGAGTGCTGTTTCTGTGGTGGGATGGTGTTCCTGTGTCAAAACTTCATGAGCCAAACCTTGCACCCATCTGGATATATTTAGCATGAAAATTAGGGTTTGAGCTTTGTCTCCATCTTGTTACCTACGGCTAAGACAAATTTTCTAGTATTCCAGTTAAATTTCTGTTTGTTATTGTTGGGCAGTGAGACACATGAATCTAAGTAGAAAGATACAATGTGACCCCTCAGAGCACAAGCTCTGGAAGCAATGGAGCCTCGAGGCATAATGATTTCAGACAAAGTCTATTGTCTTTTTCTGCAAGAATGCCCTGAGCACCGGTAATGCTACAAAAACAAATTAATAGCCATATGGATAGAATTCCTAGGATACCTTTAAGTATGACTGCTAATGTCCAGACACAAACCTGCTCCAAATGCTTTTTTTGTGGGCTGCTGCAGGACCTCAAGTTGTCTTTCTCCACAGTCTGCCTGACGAAAGCAGAGCTTTTCCTTCAGCGGCGGCTGAGAGCCGACAACGCCACCCGTCACCCACCAGAAACGGGGCTTGTCCCAGGCCGGACGGCTCCGGCGGGGCTCTGCGGCCCGGCCTCTGCGGGAGGCCCGTCTGCGGGGCC
>NW_008614210.1:20057-36755 GCF_000691845.1 Merops nubicus | reverse complement strand
GCTCTCCTTACCGCTGCTTTCACCAACTCGTTGGCAAACTTTGATAATTGGTGGTGAAAACCGTAGTCACTGCAGCCAGCCAGCCGGTGCCATGCTCCCACACTGACAAGTATCCCCTACCTAAAATTAACTATTGTTGGCGGCCGCAGTGGTCTGCTGAATCTGTGAGTTCTTCACTGATCCACTGCCCGGCGTGGGTCATGTTTGGGGTCATACTTTAAACCTTGGTGGGAATCAGTGTGGTCTGATAATCTGTGACAGTCACCGGTGACCCAGAAGCTGTTAAAATGAGAGGTTCACTGAGTAAGAGGCAGTATCACAAACTTGGTGCTTGTAGGCTTCCAATACAGCGTGTCCTGTTGGAAGTTTTGTAACTTGCTGTTCCCTCCTGAACGCGGTACCTCTGCTCCGCTCCTTCTTGATGGGATAGAGAAGCAGTTCAATAATGATGGGGGATAAAGGCACGGGCTCTGCAGTTTAACCATCTCTCAGCTGTGGAGCTGGTTCTGTAACTCCTACCTGAACACCAGGTTGTCTCTCACACCTGTGAACGTGCACACGACTGGACTTGGTTCAATAAAACGATGGCTGCTAGTGAGGTAGCGAGTGCTGGATTTTGAAGTCATCCTGGTTTCTGGTTGTCAAAGGGTAAGTGAGCGTGAGATAAAAGCCAATGCCATGTCTATTTTAAGTCCGTGCCTTTATATTGCTCCTCAAAAGAGGATGATCCTACTGACACATTTTTGGGTTCCACCCTCCTGTTGCAGCCGCCGGTCAAGTTACTGTATTTATTCTAAGTCAGTATTTAGATGGTTTTGTGGTTTTATGTGGGTTTTATTTTTCCTTTCTCAAAAGACAAAGTTAAAATTCAAAGAACTGAATGCCTAAAAATAAACCTTTCCTTTCTATAAAAAAGTCACACATAAAATACCAGCTCCTGACGTGACCTCTCAGCGAGCTATAAGTGTGGTCAGAATGGGGTGCTGCAGTCTGGCAGCGTTAGTAGTAAATACAGAATTACATGTGTGTGCACACCCTGATCCCAGGCAAGTGCAGAATTTGTGCATATACTGCTCGGTGTATGTGGCTCTCCAATGGTGTGTAATTGTTTCTACAAACAGATATCACTGTGTTCTTGGTTGTGTGCACCACTGCCCAGGATAGATAAACTGTGCAGGCTCAACCCTGGTAGATTCAGCTCTCTCTGAGAAGTACCTCAGGGCCCAGTCCTGAAAACAAACGTGATGTCCATGTGCTAGGGTAACCTACTCATCCCACAGCTAAAAATCAGAATAAAACCACAAAGCACATTATGGTGAGCTGCTGGATAGTGATCTATTAAGGTTTAGAGGAAGGTGAAGGATGGATTTTTTTGTTTGGCTTTTGAAGGTTTGGTCCTTTATTAGTCATTTCCTTGATTTCTACGGTTGTATGCTGTCAGAGACTGTAAGAATAGATTATCTCCTCCTATCCATTTTGCCCAGCATAAGCCTATTCAGAATTGCCTATAAGAGTCAGCGCTGATCTGTCTAACTTCCATGCCAGGCAAATCATCAGATATAATTGCACTGAAATCAGTGAATATATACTGACAGAAACTGTGAGAAGAAAATCGGCCTCATAGTGTTTTATATGTGTACAGCTGAAAGCCAAAAATAGCTGCCATAAACACAGCGTGTCCTTTCAGAAGAAATAGTCGATGCCTGTCTTACGGTTGCCCAAAAAGTTGCTTCTGTTTCAGCAGCTTTGGGTTAGGAAAGTGAAGGCGATCTTGGAACGAGAACTGTTCTGGGGAAACTTTTTGTTCCAGTGACTAATCTCCTTCTCCTTAATTCTGCACTGCTAATCTCGGCGTGCACATGTCCACGCTGTTAACATTTGGCAAGGACTCTTTTCTTAAAGGGGGCTCCTGAAGTGTGCTGCCAGGTGTCACAGGGTTAACGGAACCACTGCCTTCTGAACTGCTGCTCTTTACTGAGGTGTAGATTTTCCTATCTCTAGGCACAGCAGCAGGATGTAAGTGGTATGGAATGTTACATTGCAGTTGGCTCTGCCGCACGGTTGAGGGTTGTAGTGGATGGGTAGGTCTGACATGCAGTGCATGACTTGTCATGTTTTTCCTGGAGAGAGGGGAGTCTTGGGACTGAGTCACGGTGGAAGAACATGGAGCCCCGCAGGCACGGAGCCGGTGCAGTGGAGCGATGAGTCAGACCTCTCCTCTTTCAGTTTGGCACTCCGTGGCGTCCACGCACGAGGTGTATCGCAGTCATCCTGCACCTCGGCAGGAAACGAGCAGGCAGCAGACTCCACGGGTTGTCTGGCTCGGGGGGGCTGTGTCTTTGCAGAGCTGGTCCCGCTCCTGTGGGAGGGAAAGGCTGTTGGTTAGGATCGTGTGGGAAATCACAGTGCGTTACCTTGCTGAGCAGATGGGGTCTGCCAGGTCATGCGCATTCCTTTCTTGCCTTGTTTCAAATCCAGTGGTAGTATGACCTAATACTTACATTTTCATTTTCTGCCTTGTAGATTTGCACCAGTGAAACTGGATGATGAGTAGAGGAGTAAGAGCAGCATTGGGTCTCCATAGGCCCAACGTCATAGGCATGCCAAATGACTTTTATGAGTGTTGCTGTGAAATGACAGAGTTGGTTCTGATTCCACAGGAGGATGATGTCATTGCTAGGCTAATGAAGAGAACTGGAATTTCTTAGAGGTGGTAGACTGAGAAATAAGTTAAACAGGGGGAGTGAAGACTGCTCACTCAGCTGTTTTCAGAAACAAAACAAAGCCTTACGTCAGAGATGCCTTTGCTTAGACACTTATTCTGAACTTCCTTGAGTAGTGATCATTAATAACACCATCTTCTCAGGGTAGCAGAGCATGAAAGTTCCTTGATTTACAGTCATTTGGGAACAGATGCTCGGAATTCTGTCCACTTACACAAACAGCTCAAGAATGACACCTTTGGTGAAAATAGGGAGGGGTGCTGGAGGGGGCAGCTGTGTGCGTGGCAGTGGGAATGGCCTGAAAGGGTGTAATGCAACAGTTCCCTCTCTGACATCATTACAAAGGCTGCTAGAGAGACTGAAAAAAAAAAAAAAGCATGAGGTTTTTATTCGAAATTTGTAGCAGGAGATTATTGATCTGTGTATTTTTATGTCTCATGAATGCAGCCAGTCACCATTTTGTGATCACCACAGGCGTTAGCACTGGGTTTGGAGTGAGGGGGGTTGTGTGTTAATGGTCTTGCAAAAAAAGCTTCTGTCTTCTCACGTTGCCTTAAATTGGGTAACTGTTGCAACAGAGACATATTGGAAAACGTGCAGGAAAGATGTGCCAATTTAGGTCTAAATTATACCAATTCCAATTAAAGCGCAAGTGCTTTATCTGTTTTTAAGTTATCAGGTATAGCTATTGTGTTCTCTAGATGTATAGATATCTAGAAAGTTGTATGTGGGGAAATCAACACAGGGAGCAGAGGGTTTAGCAGCCTCAGCAGCTGAGATGAAATGCAAAACCAGTTGCAGACACTCAGAGATTTCAGTGGTCTTTGTGTCCTGGTGTGAAGATCATCAAACCTGAGACTCGTTGCACTGATGGAGAAAGTGATAGCAGAGCTGGAAATGTCCAGAGAGACCCATCGCAACTCTAGAGGGATGGAGGTCTAAGAAAAGCCTTCAAACAGAGAATTTAGAGAACTGTTTGGGTTCAGCTACCATACAACAGGAGCAGTATGAAGTTGCAAGGTGTTACCTTGCCCCCTAGAAATGAACAGCATTTTGCTAGTGACTTCAGCAGAGCTGGGGTTTTGCCCCACTGTGTAAAGTAGCCAGAACAGAGATGTGTGGAGCTAAATCCTCCTCTCATTTGCGAGGACATAAACCCAGCCCTGGTGTCTTTTCTTCCTCACAGTGAAGAGACAAAGAGATCTCCACCGTCCTACCTGTCTGCAGCATGTCCACAACTCCTGCCAGGGAGTGTAGTTATTTTCTGTTGGCCCTGTGTGCTATTCAAAGCCTTCACCATTGACTGTGTGATGTCATCTCCTCCTCCTGAATCCACTGGTTGTGTGGGAAGTACCACTGACAGTTCCCAGACCTGTGTGCCACAAGGGCATGGAGGGAAACCCTGAGCTGTAGCTTTTAGTGCACGGAGCCTGCATTTGTGTAAGGATGCTCTGTACAGCCAGAAGAGGCTGTGAAGGGAAGCACAGAGATTTTTATAATTGTTCAAAAGAGATTACAACTTAACAGAGTTCCAACCTATAATATACAAAGTACAAAAATAAAGACTCTTTTCAGTTAAATCCTCTACCAGATTGATGCCAAGAAGCAATGCAATATCTCAAATGATTTGGACTTTTTTAATCTTCTTAGCTAGCAGAGTTGTCAGAAGAGCCAGGGGTGGAGATCTACAAAAATCATGTAGAAGATTCATGTGGAATTTCCTCATGTAGTGGTCTGGATGCCTCTGCTTATTTTTGCTTAAAATGAAATTCAGGCTTCAGATGCATACTTGATTTCCTTTCCTGTTGGCGCTGACAGGCTCTGCCTTGGCTTTGTTGTCTAAAGAGGTAACAGCAATTAAAATGTGATGTGACAGCGACTTCTATGAACTGTTTTGTGATGTAAGAATCATAATGTAAAGTTTTTCTGACACGATGAAAATTAACAGGGGAAAGGAAATCCTTCAACATTATTGACAGCTTTTGAAAACTTCAGCCAGAACTTGCTCCTGATCAGCAGCTCCTTGCAAGGTGCATGTGAGCTGAGGCCTGTTTAACTGGTAAAACTCTTCTGTGGTGAAGTTTGGCCACTTTGGCTTAAATAAAAGCCTGGTATATTTTTACCCTTGGGCCTTCCTGAGTAACTGAGGAGCTGCTGATTTAGTGCCAAAATTTGTTTGTCATCCTCACGGGTGAATGGATCCATTGGACAGTGAGACTGTGTTGAACTGTTCATCTTGATTTGTGCAGGGAAGTGGGGTTGTGTTTGCACCACACTTGACACCAGGCAGGGTGGATGAGGTGGCTCCATCCAGGAGGATGAAGAAGAATGATCTCTTCATCCAGGAAGAGCCACTTGAGTGGTCCCAAAGCAGCCTCAGATGGCTGAGTCCACAGGTCACTAGAGGAAAGGAAAAGTAGACGATAACATGACATTTTCTGGAACGTAATTATTATCATTAGAAGATTAAAACCCAAAAGTAAACCACAACCCTCCTCTGTCTTCAAGTGATAAAGATGAAACAGCTCAAGGAGAAAAGAAATGGTCAGTTTTAATCAGAAATGTGAGAGGGAGCAGTGTGAGCAAGATGGTAGTATGATCATTCAGGAAGGATATGAGCTGAACTGCAGATCTGATGCATGTTGTTCTGATCTCAACCCCTGGTTCCTGGACAAATACAGTTCCTCACAAAGTCTGTACACTGTGAAAGGAGCTGCTGCTTTTGGTAGGCCATTTGTACATGCCCTTACCCCTCGCAGAACTGCCCTGTGTAGTAGCTGTTTACATCTATTGGAGTTTTCTCACAATTGTGCTGTTGTACTTGGTTGGTGCCAGAGTTAAAGTTAAATGATGGCTGGCCTGTGCTCAGCCACAGGAGCATTGTCCACGGTAATCACCACCACAAAGTAGGTCTTGATCGCAGGCTGAAGTACCAGTCAGCTCTCCTCTTTTCTTCCCTCTTTGAAATCTTCTTTGCTTTGGCATGTGTGTCAATGAGCGTGGTCATGTGGTGTGCAACACAAACTTGAGTTGTGCCGGGAGGCTTGGCTCCCTGGAGAAAGAAGGGCTCTTGGCTGCCCACCAGAGCCCATCACGGCTTGACAGTTCCGCTTTAGGGAAACGGACGGGCCGACTCCTCGGTGGGCAGGGTGCCAGCGTAGCAGATGGGCCTGAGTGTGGCTGCTAGAGAGACTGAATAGTACGGTGTCCACGGGCACAGTGAGTGGGGGTCTCTGCAGTTTGCAGTGGGGGTCTCTGCAGTTTGCAGTAGGGGTCTTTGCTGGGTACTAAAGCGACGGGCCTGAAGAGAGTCGTCTTTTGGGGAGGGCGCGCTTTGGAGTGCTCAGAGGAAGGATCTGTGCTCTCCTTGTTGCTCTCTGCTTGCAGTTTTGTGGATTATATAATAAACAAAGGAGGCTGTTTAGTCTTTTGAATCCAGGCACTCTTGCTACTACAACGGGGATGTGGAAAATGACACTTGACTGCAGTGAAACCCCTCACAAAGTGCTGGGAGCTTCCTACCAGCTCAGGATTCCACCAACACGTTTACTGGTACAGCTTGAGATCAGGGAGAATCTGTGCCTGCCACACTTCTTGCTTTGAATTACATTTTCAAGTATGAAATACTTCACTGAGCAAGATGTGGGTGAAAATCAGTTACCATACAGAATGTGACAAAACTTTATAGGTCATAGCTTCCAGAATCTTTCTGTGTCACTAGCGAGTTGCTGGTCAGCCCCTTCTGTGGATGGCAGTCAGCTAATACATGCAGACAGGCCACAGAGTAATTGATAATTAAACACTCCTAAGTCTTCTGAAGGCCTAAACATTAGCTGCACCTCTGCAGAAGGGGCAGAGAAAAGTTAGATGACTTGAACTTGTCTGCAGAGGGATTTGATTGCAGAAGTCCATTTCCCCTGAGCCCCTTTCCCTAACGTTATCAATGTGGTGCTGGAAGATTGCCTGGCTTTGCTGTCTCAGGGCACACAGTATTTTCCTTGAAGATCCAGTTTTCCTTTCTAGGAGAGAGCAGTAGTGGGTTGCAGGATGAATGGCATTGCAGCTGGAAAACGCCTTGGGCTCCTCTGAAAATTCTGGAAGGTCTGTGGGTGCAGTTTCCCATGACCTGATAGGGCAAACCAACGATCTGTGTCTTTTGGCAAAATCTGTAATGAGCTCTGGATACCCTCAGTATAAAAGCAGAGATTCAGCTTTATGTTTCTGGACCCTTAAGTTAGATTAGCAGGAATTACTGGGATAAGAAAAATCTCTTCTCAAATCCTGGAAATAAATGATATTTACTAGATCTAATGTAATCCCTTTACCCTTAAATTGAAGATATGGCAGCTGTCTGAGTGACTCCCAGACGAAGTTCTGCACTTGCTGGCTTCTCAGTGCCCAGAGGAACTTTGCAAGGAGTGATGTTAAACGTTCCAGCAGGCCCAGGGAGGGTCTGCCTTAGGGGGTGGAACCAGGATTTTGATGGGGGCTGACCTACCTGGCAAGGGGTCCAAAATGAATATGACAAAAGGGCTGTTCTAAAGAGGGGGGATAGTGAGGTAAATTCTTGGGGCCTAGATTTCAAAAGATGATTAAAAACTCCTGTAGTTTTCAGAGGCAAATATTTGCTTCTGTAACGGTCATGGTAACAGTATGCCTGGTGAATTCTGAATATTGAATGGAAGGATTTGTTCTGGTCTGAGTACAATGTCTGACGTGCACACACTTCTACTAACTTCTTATTCTTCTTTCAGAAATATTTACCATGTGACTCTGCTCATTTTTTCCCTTCTTAAATAATAACCAGAACAAGCAGTTCAGTGGCAATGTGCACTAGTTAATGGGGACTACAGAAATTCAAATCCCCTGCATGGGAATTCTGCAAGTTTTGACTCATTTAATCCCTGTTTCCTTAGAGCCCATCTACCATTCCCCTTTTGTGCAGGCTGGGGGAATGCAGCCCTTAAGTCTCAAGTGGTTTTTATCAGTTTTCTTATCACCTGCATTCAGCTGCTTCTGGTGGGACTATTAGAAAAACACAGGTGCAATCCTCCAAAGGACTGGGAGAGGGCAAAGGGGAAGAAAAACAGGATGGAGGAGGGTGGTTGTTAAAGGGGAGAGGGGGATGGAGAAAAATGCTGTGTGAACAGAGAAAGAAAACAATGCAAAAGGGAAGGGTAGAAAGAAAGGAGAAAGGAAAAAAAAAACACCTGAAAGTAAGAATACAGGCACAGGAAAAGATAAAAAAAATCCAGATCATCAGATAAGGATTGTACTGTGTTAATGAAGATTAGGAGGAGTTCCAGCCAAGTTCCTTTTCTCTTAACATGACAGAGCAGGACTCACCTTGCAAAGGCTTCTATGGTAAAAGGGTTTCATCTGACCTTACAGGAGCACTTGCATGAGGAACTCACTCAAGATGGTCTTTATGGGGTGAAGACCAATCTCAGCAGTAGCAGGGTCCAGCTGTATCTGTTTATGCCAATGGACAGGACGCTGATTTCCTTTTTATTCCTGAGTCTGTTGAGGTGGGAATGTGCTTGTCCTCAGTTACGTGCTGGCACTGAGGAGAGGGAAGTCAGTCGCTGTGTGTTTGAAGCCTGCAGACAGGCACTTTGGAGTTGAACTGCATCACACCGTGCTCCGTGTCACCTTCTGCAGGGAAAGGTGATCCATACTGTCACAGGCTGTAATATTAGAGGTATTACTTTTGTAGTCCTTATTTCTCCAGACAGATAAAGAAGATTTAAAAGCAATCAGTGTTCATGAACGCTGCATCAGTCTACCCTAAAAGGCACTTTGCTAGTTTTTCCTTCCTGACCCACGTTTAATCTAGTCAAGACCAAAACTATTGTGGACAACTGCATGGAACTTCTTTGCACAGAAAAGATGAATGGTGACTAATGGGCAAGATTATTAACTTAAAATGGATCTACTTGGTACATTGCTCTGCACCAAGGATGAGCAAGTCATACTTCTTAGACAGAAGAACAGGTACAATACCTTTGTGTTTTGGTGAAGGGTTTATTCCACTTGTCCCATCATAACACTTTTCTGTATTTCCACAGGGAGTGCTACATTCTGGATACACTAGGAGCCCCATATTATCATTGCTGTTTGCATTCACACTTAAATGTTACCAATCTTACTTTTAAAAACAAGCTAGCAGAAAGACAATTATTCCTGCAGTCTTTGTGGATTTTATGTTGTTGGGTTTTTTTCCCCTCCCAACACATGAAGGGGTGTAGTAGGGCATTATAAAACTCTCTTGATCTGTTGCAGGCAGTCAGACTTTTGATGGTGTGCTTGACTCTCAGAACAAACGACCATGACTTCTTTACCATAAGCTCTGTTCCAAATAATTAATGTAATGGTAGTGGGCTTAGCGAAGCAGTGGGCCATATTACAGTGACTGCAAAGCATGGAAACCTACTGTGTCTTTCTGTCATAAAAAGGCCCTGTCTGTGCTGTAGATCCTATGAAGAATTTGTAGAGATACTTGAAAGGATAAAACACTGTATAAATTCCTAAAGTTCAAAGAGAAAATACCACTCAGGATAAAAAAGGGAGCTTAGCCCAGCAGCAGCTTAACCATATATGACAGATCTAGTGCTAAGTCCACGCCATCAATGCAAATGCCTCTGGAGTTCACCAAGTAGCCAGATGGAAGGACTAGAAGAAAGGCTTTGAGGATGCTGACCTTGGGGGAGCAGAGAGGAAAGGCATGTGCTTCCCTAGAAATGACTCTGATTCTCCAGGCAGGATGCAAACAGGGAAGGTTTAAGGCTTGTACAGCAAGATCTGTCTTGCATTTCCTGTGAAAAGTACTTTTAAAGGCATTAAAATGCATTTGTCTGTATTTCTGTGCAAGTATTGTGCCCTAAATAAAATTTGGAACTGTGCAAGTTAACAACCCTGTTATTCTAACATAGATTGTGTTGGACCTGAATGATGCTTTTGAGAGCTGAGATTTAAAAAAAAAAAATCATTAGCTGTGTCCTCCTTCCTGTGCCATATAATGATATGAACATTGAATCAAAGTTCATCGCCTTCAGGCCACGAGGATAATAAAAAAATTGAGCAAAAAGGCTGCTTTAGAGGTGACACTTCCTTCTAGGTAGATCTCTGTGACCTTCAATCTTCTTTATATATGTCCTGGACCCAACTGTTTTCTTGTCTTGCCAGCTCCCCACAGAAACACCCTATAGAATGGTTTGGCCTCCTGGTGGCCTCCCTCCCCAGCACAGAGCTGCTCTTGCCTGTGCTCTCCTCTACAAGCCCGAGCATCTTCTCTCCCCTTCTGCCCGTGGCACTGGGATTCAAGCAGCTCTGTGTTATCTCAGCCACTGCTGCACGTTGACCGTGGATGGCACGTGAGCACGCAGATGATCTCAGGAAATAATTTGCAGTAGTTGTCACAGAGAACAACGCAAACCTTGGTGGCTGTGGCAGATTGCTGTTGCCGCAGGAGATGTGCAGGGACAGCTCATACCAGCGACCCAGCAGCATTTTAGCAGCTGGATTGGTACTGGAGGCTGGTTCAGGCTTCTTACCCAGGGCTCGCAGTCTTCGCTTTCAAGTAGCATCAACGTTTGTAAGGTTTGAAGTCAGACAGTGTTAAATAAAACGGGTATGGACACCTAAATGCAGCCCTAGGAAAGTAGGTGTGAGATTGTGGTCACTGCTGAGAGATGCATGAGCTTGTTGAGGCCTTATTGTGGCTTTTTGGCCCTTGCTGATGACCACAGACATAAAAATGGTTCATATCACTTCTGTAGGAAAAGGAAGAAACGTGGAGCTGCATCTGTGCTCTGAAGTATAGATTAAAAGTACTCTTTTTTTCCCTCATGGTTTTGTTTTTTAGGAGATGGCAGCAACATGTTCTAAGCAGTCGCAGGAGTTCTAATGACAGCTGTTTTGCTTGAAAGCCTGGATCTATCAGTGTCTGTAGCATGATTTGATGTAATCCTTTGGATTTCCTCACGTTTAAAAAAGCTGCAGTCTTCTTTGCCTACCAAAACACATTTAACAGCTGAAATTTCAGCAGGGGATATTTCTAAAATCTACCGTTTTGCACATACTCTGTTTGATGATCCTACTATTTATGTATTTTTAATACATCTCTCCCCTTGGTCTGAATATGCAGTTAAGGATGCAGCTTAGGAAAATACAGCAGTTTGGAAAGAGAAAAAGAGAAACAGAAATAACACTGGCAGAAACCTTACATCTTTCATATCTTTATGCCATTTGCTGCTCAAAACTGAGCAAAAATATTTAGAAATGAAGTTGTCTTTTTCAGATAAGACTTTGTCTATGAGTCAATCTCATCTTACTACTCAGCTGTTGAGAAGATCTGTCCTTGAACCCCACATTTCCCTGACATACCTCAACATGTGTTTTGCAAGACCTTGAAATTCCACAATGGAAGGTGAGCTGAAAGCTGCTGCCAGGTCTGCTCGATGGTCACGGTTGTCTGGAGCTGACCAGAGGCTTTATTTTTGTCCCTGTGTTACTGCAGACTGAAGCCCCAGTGCTGTGGTGGGCAGGCAGGTCATGAGCACGGGGTGGGCGGCTGCTCCTTTGGCCAGGTGGGGAAATGTGGATCCACCACCGAGGGCAGGATGCTGGTGTGGCTTTTTTTTGACCTCTTTCCTCCCGTTTTGTTTGCCCAAACCACTTCAGCAATCATAGAATCACAGAATGGTTTGGGTTGGAAGGGATCTTTAAAGGTCATCTAGTCCAACCCCCCTGCAGTGAGCAGGGGCATCTACTAGATCAGGGTGCTCAGAGCCCCATCAAGCCTGACTTTGAATGTCTTCAGGGATGGGGCTTCCACCACCTCTCTGGGCAGCTTATTCCAGTCTTTCACCACCCTCATAGTAAAGAACTTCTTCCTGATGTCTATCCTAAACCCACCCTGCTCTGTTTTAAAACCATTGCCCCATGTCACTACATGCCCTTGTAAACAGTCCTTCCACAGCTTTCCAGTAGGCCCCTTCAGGAGCTGGAAGGCCAACATAAGTCTCCCCAGAGCCTTCTCTTCTCTGGGCTGAACAACCCCAGCTCCCTCAGCCTGTCTTTGTAGGAGAGGTGCTCCAGCCTGCTGATCATTTTGTGGCTGTCCTCTTGACCTGCTCCAGTAGGTCCATGTCCTTCTTGTGCTGGGGGCTGCAGAGCTGGATGCAGCACTCCAGGTGAGGTCTAACTAGAGCAGAGTGGAGGGGCAGAACCAACCTGCTGGCCACACTGCTTTTGGTACAGTGCACTGGTGGCTCATGGCCAGCTTTTTGTCCACCAGCACCCCAAGTCCTTTCCCACAGGGCTGCTCTGTGGGACATCATCCCCCGGCCTGTGTTGGTGACAAGGATTGCCCCATCCCAGGTGCAGGACCTTGCACTTGGCCTTGTTGAGCCTCATGAGGATAGGGGCAGGGGGAGGTACCAACTGGCAGGGTGGGTCCTGTGGCACGCTGCCCTGCTTGGGATGCAGAAGAGTGGAGTTCCAGTACACAGTGCCTGGCTTTAGCAGTCTGAGTTAGCTGTTCTGAAACCAGCCAGCTCCAGGACACTTGAATTTGATGCTGTGTTTTTCAGAGGACTCTCCATGGCCCAGCCTGACGGAGGGAAGAAAGCAGTGGTTGTCCCATTGGTATTATGGTTTGCATTCCTGTTTGTTGATACCAACATGCTTATCTTTGCTAAGCTACAGGCAAACATTGTTTCAGCAGATCTGGTTATGCAAACTTCCCAACATCCATGTGGATGACTCTCATGGGGCTTTGGGATGGGGAAAAGGGTGTTTGGTTTTTTTCATGGTAATTTTTCCTTTCCTTGCTTTTCTTTTTTCTGAGCTTCTTTCCACTGAAAGCAAAGCTTGCATGTTGTAGTTAGCTCTTCATGCATCTATTTTCATCTTAGGACTATAAGATATTGAGCCAATCTACATTTTTCTAGTGCCCTTGAAATGTAGTAATTAAGAGCAATTGATTGTGTTGTTTGCAAAACCCCAAACCTAAAGGAGAGGTGTTTCTTCTGTCACTTCCTTGGCTTTGGCAGCCTCATAGCAGAGAAACTTCCTGGGCCTCTTGCTATCTGCTTGGTTAAGTCCAATGAACCTTTCTGTCAACAACGGGTTAAAAATTCATTAGGAGTTTTTAGGCTCTTTGTGCTTTACCTCAGCCTTCTGGTTGTGTTTGGGTAGAACATACCAGCGATTGGAACATAATTTATGAAATGTTATTAAATGTTGTTAACACATTTAAAGTGGAGCTCCAGCATCCACTCATAGACAGTCCTTGAGCATCCAAACCCCCTTGTTAGTGTATGTTATGTGAGCAGTGAGGCTGGAAGCTCAGACCTTGGCAGGGCCTTTACTATTTTTTTTCACAGCTTATTTTTCACATATCATTTTTTTCATTGGCTTTTAAATAAGACAATCCCCCTCTACCTTTGTAAGAGCTGAGTGTTTGATATGACTTTGTTTTGGAAAGTGGTACCACCCACTTGCACACTATTCATGAATCATCAGTGTCATTAGATATTAAGGTTGGATTTTGATATGTCAGGCTCTGCTCTATGCTGTCTGTGCATCTGGATTAGCAGGCTTCTTAAATAATGTATTTTTCTGCTTGCCAAATATTCTCAGTGGAAGCACCTACAGCAGTTGCTTCTAAAACTGCAGTATTTGTAACTGCTAACTGTTCTATTAGCATTACTTTTTTTAATAGGCTAAGTCTCCCTTTTAAAAAGAAAATACATGGAACAATTATCAAGAAATGCAGCAAAAACCCACCCCAGTCTAGAAGGCTTTACAGCAAAGCAGAAGGCAGTACAGCTCATCTCTGCCTTCTTGTGAAAAAAGAGGTTTGATTGCAATGGTCAGAGGCCCTTTTAAATGGCATGGAGTTTATGCCTGTGTTAATTCTGAAGGGATTTGTTTCAGTAAGAGGCAATATTCTGAACACCAGGAATTGTTCTGTTCTTCTCAGTGACCTGGCCAAGGATGAGCACATTTCCCTCTTGGAGCTGGAGTAGTATTGTCAGCCCATGTCTCACTGTGGAGCTCTAAGTCCCAAACAGGTGGGAGTTCATCTATTTTATTTACCAGCCAAGTGAATTTCTCTTCTTTGGTATTTAACTGCTGCACCCCTGATTAACACAGGCCACTGCTGAAAGCAACAACTGAGTTTGTCAGGTTTAGAACTATCTGGTAACACTGTCAAATAACAGATGCTTCTGTTTCAGCCAATACAGGGTAATAACTTTTTCAACAATAGTACAAAAAATGACGTCACAAAAACTTTGGGAGCTGATGCTTGAGCTGCCTTGCCCTGGCAGTCTCTGTGTGCAGTCCCAGCTGGCTGAGCATGATCCAGGTGCCAGGCTAGCCCCTGGCTGCAGAGGAAAGGCTCCTCAAGGCTCAGCGACAATGAGTTACGACCTTCCATGTTTTGTACACATATTTCCTCTTTCCTTTTCCTATCTGAGTGTTTCAGATGATCAAAAATAACTGGCAAACATTTTCTGCTTGTTTGTTTTGGAGTAGTCTTTTGAGCTGACAAGATATGAAATCCTTAGACCAAGGGACAGCATTTTTCAGGAGGTTACAAGTCTCTGGAAGTAGAGCTGCTGAATATATTTACCTCAACCATGATTTTTTCTGCCATAATAAGATTTTTTTTGCTTTGCTGCATACACCAGGACTTTAAGATTATGTTAGCTTATGCTGAGCTAAATCCAGCTACGGGATTTGGTTGTAAACTCTACAAGGAGAGGTTTGTGGCTGCAGAAAGTCCCTCCAATCCCCTCTCCATGAGAGGATATTAGCAGGGTTGACAGGAGTCCGTTGCACAGTGCTCTGGTGCAGCCCTACCTAAAGCAACGGTGACCTTGCTGCTCACACCCTGCCGGGCTCGTGAGGAGCCAGGGGCTGGCTTCATTGTGCCTCTTCCAGATGGCAGTGTCCTTTCCCTGCAGGAATCTGGGTTTGGGTTGCTCTGCTGAAGCTGGGGTTGACCAGAGGTATTTGGAGCCGATGGGCGATGCTCTCCTGCCCTTTGTGCTCTTCTGCACAACCTTCTTGACCTGCAGCAAGGAGAAGAGGCACCTCCTGAGCTAGTACAGCCTGTACCAGAGGTCACCCACCCGTACGGTGTGAGTGCCTGAGTAAACCCTTGTGCTCCTCCTCAGGAGGAGCATCCACAATGGCTGGAGCTTAACTACTATCATTTGATGATTCATTTGCAGTGCTTATTTTCTAAAAATTGCATAGCCTGTTCTCAAAAGCAAGGCAAAGAAAAAAGCAGCTGTTATGAAAAGAGAGGAAGAAAAACACACACACAGAACAGAGCTTTAAAGAACCAAACCCACATTGTTAGGGTGGGGGAAAAAAAAAAACACCACACCAATTTGCCGTGTCTTATCTTTGAAAAATATTGCATCCACAATGGCTGGAGCTTAACTACTATCATTTGATGATTCATTTGCAGTGCTTATTTTCTAAAAATTGCATAGCCTGTTCTCAAAAGCAAGGCAAAGAAAAAAGCAGCTGTTATGAAAAGAGAGGAAGAAAAACACACACACAGAACAGAGCTTTAAAGAACCAAACCCACATTGTTAGGGTGGGGGAAAAAAAAACACCACACCAATTTGCCTTATCTTTGAAAAAATATTAGAAATAGTGTTATATTTTTCAAGGTACCTTTCATATTTCAGACAATTAACAGCAACAATTGTGAGTCTAAGAATATATGGATTTGAATTCAGTCCTGACTTGCATTTCTTACCTTTGTGAGGTTTCACAGAGAATAAACCAAGGAAATTTTCCCTGTTGTAAAAAGGTATCCTTCTGTGTTTAGTACTAGTGAATTTTAGGCATGTAATATGGATACCAAAAAAAGCACACTGCTTTTTAAGTATAAGAAGCATCAGAACTGACCAGTCCAATTTTTTCTCTGTTCTGTCACTGAATACAAAGATGGACTTCATTGTCCTTCTCTTTATTCTAGCATAGCTTATATAGAATTTGATTCACAGAGCAGAAAACTGGCATAACTTAAAAAAAAAAAAAAATTCAGTGCTGTCTAATGTTCTACAAAAGTATTTGCTTTCTCTGGAAACAACTCATCAACAAAACACTGTAGCTGAAAGTGAAACTTCCCATTCAGAAATTTCATAATATTTCATTTAAAAATTCAAGACTGAATTGAAGCCTTTTGGCATCTCCAAATTCATTGTTTTCTTTTACTTCAGTCTACTTTTTATTTCCTGAGCTGGTTCTGCATTTTATCCATTCCCCTGTGTCTTCTGGTAAGTCAGGCTGTCCAGTCTTCATGGTGCAGCTTCTGTGCCCAGTAGGGAGGTTGTATTTACTGATCAGATGATGCTTTGTCCAAAAGCAGACCCATAGTCCAGTCTACAAGGCACCAAAATGAGAAGTCCAGTGAAGGAACTCCAGCAGCCCAGAGAGATGCAGTTTATCCCAAAACAAAGTCACTCAAGGCTGCTTTGAAAGGGATCCATTTTTTTGCTGTGTGAATTAAACTTGGCTTTTAATGAAGTACTTCACTGGGATTTTGCTGAGGGAAAACTTCAGTTTTCAGCTCAAGTTAAAGCCCTTCTGTGCTAAATCTCATGCTGTTCAGTTTTGTTCTGCTGAGCAGCTCTCTTCTGAGATTCTCTTATTCTTTGTTTGCATGGGTTGTGACTGGGGAATACCCTTGTTGTGAAGGCTTCTCTTCTTCTGAGATGCATTCTTACAAGTAGGGAACTGTGCAACCAGTTCTCTTCTCAAAGTGGAAGAAACGTGTCAAGGTCAGATGATAAATTTTCTTGCAGACTGATACACATATTTATGTTGAAGGTCCTGACCAACTTGGAGCCCAGAGAAACAAAAATTCCTTTCTCTGCCTGTGTATTTCAGGGAATAACCCACAGATGAGTCATGAATGCAGCATTACTAATGACCCTACCCACAC
>NW_008614210.1:0-20026 GCF_000691845.1 Merops nubicus | reverse complement strand
GCTGAACCTTTCTGCACGGCAGACTGAGCTGCAGACCTCCCCCAGATGCCAAGAACATCTCATCACTACTCCCTGGAGCTGATGGTCTCTGACAGGCTTTCAGACCTGGCCCCCCACCTTCTAGCTGAGGAGACTATGCAGAGTCCCATTAAAAAGCCTCTTTCCTGCCCCATGCATGATGTGACCCACCCCCATGCCTCCCCTGGCCTCACCTCCTGTGTGATGACATCTCCCACCTCCCCAGTAATCGTAGCACTGAACTGACCTCAAGTCATGAAGCTGCAGCAGAGAATGGGTGAATGTATGCAAACAAAACTAAACCACAGAGATATTTTACATATTTTTCTATTTTTATATCTAACAACCTTTGTAAAGGCAAATAATGAAACAAGAGGTAGAAATAGTTTTTTTCTAGTTCTAGAAATAGAAATTGTTTTAGAATAGGCTAAAATTCCTTTTGGTGCTCTTCTTGTTAAGCAAGCAGAGTTTCTTCCAGGGCAATACAAAATATGAATTGAAAGCAGGATGACAGCAATTAAGATCCAAGAAAGGGCATGTAGGAACCTAGGATTAAAGGAAGCTGAAAATGAAAATTTCAGCTGAAGAAAAGACTGATAAATGTATTGAAAGCTTTTGATGGCTGCAAAGTATATAGAAGGGCAGCTCATTCCATTTTGACTCTTGCTTTTAACTGTCAGTTTACTACAACTGAGTTTTTGTTTTCACTCTAAAGAACATTTTTGGCACGGCATTTCTTCTGCTCCTGACTGTGACCTGCAAAATAAATTTGAAAGATTGGCCATATGAATGTGAGTTCTCTCAGTGTTTTCATTAAATTGAGGTTTAATGGAGTCTTCTTTTTCAATTGAAACCTATAATTTTTTTTCTCCTTTGTATTTTGCTTTTCTGGTTTGCGACTGTTCAGTCTTCTGGGCCAGTGCAAGCCCAGGTATTAAACATCAGCCCTTTTCACAAGAACCCTGGCACTGGCCGTGTGGAAACCCATTCTTGAGTGCTGCTGTCATTTTAAGCCCTGTGCTGGCTTGCAGTTGGGTCAGGTTAAAACCTTGTTGTCTCATTGCTCCCAGTCTCCCACCACTACCAGCTGCTCATCTCTGAATCATATGTAGACCTTTCTGAGACGTCCCTCTCCGTGATTTCTGGGGATGCTTGACCTGCCATGCTTCTCAGAGTTGCTCAGTCTGCTACTGCATGCTTGGAACCATGTTTGGTTTTTGGTAAAACTCAGTTGTTGTGTTTGCAGGCTTTAGCAAGCCTTGCTTACTTCCAGTCATTCCTACCATCTTAGGGCTTCTCTGCACCCAGGTGTAAAAAGAATGGTGGTCCTATTCCAACACAAGCATTGCCAAGCAGATGGGCTGGTTTTGTCCATGGCTCTGTTCCCCTTTTCAGTGCCAGCTGTAGGAAAACACCACTTTGTGCACTTGGAAGGAGGACATTGACTGGCTCTTGATCCCAGACTACCACCTCAGGGGAATGTTCAGAATGAGAGAGGACCAGACACCTCAGTTGATGTTCCTGGTGCTGGAGGTGCAAGAGTTCTTGCTGAAGACTGTTCTCCTGAGTGGCCAGATCCAAAAGTCTTTGACCTTAGAATCAAGGAAGGAGGCTCTGTGGCAGTGCTGGTAACAGTTCCCAGCCTGCTGAGATGTGGTTTGGGAGTGATTGTGAGAATTTTAAGGGTCTAGGAAGACCAGTTGGGATAAAATTCTCCTTTGTTGCATTGTTGCCATGTAGATGTTTCTGTGAAAGGTTTTAGCAGGGAGTTGGGAGTGTGAATTCAGAAACTTCGGACTTCAGACTCTTGCTGGATTCTTCACAAGGGAGTTGGAGTTCTCAGGCCCTGCTGCAACACTACCAGCCCTCAGAATATGGGACTTTTGTTTAGCATACAGCTTCTAGATGGATGTTTTTCAACTAAAAACCTGTATTTTGTAATATTTTTATAGTATTACAAAAAACCTTGGACATAAAGTATGCTAAAAAAAACCCATAAAAATGGAAAACCACAAATTTTGAGCCAGTACTACAATTTCAGTGTGATTTGTGTTGATAGTCTCAATTTTCTTCTGAAAATAAAATTAATATCAAACACATTTTTAATCTGGAATTAGATCAGGCACCAAACAAGGTCATCTGGAACATTTCAGTACTGCTATACCACAGACCTGTTTGATGTCTAAGGCTTAATAAAGTAATTTTTACCAGTTAGGAGTAGCAGTTTGAATTAGAGTTGCATATGTAGCAGTATCCCTTAATCTGAATTAATTGATTCTAGGAAGTGGAAGTCAAGTGCACAAATCTACTTTATGAACAAAGATAATGGATTTTCAGTTGGGGTGTAGGAGATCTGAGCCAATTTACAGCAGCTTATGCTTATTGGTATTTTTCATACTTTTGTTGAGGAAGTTGTGTCATTTTATTCCTTCCTCTTCTTCTAGCCTTTGTATCTGAAAATGAGAATTAGGCTGGTTTTTGAGCATCATTGGATGGTCACTGAGCACCTAAAATCAAAAAGTAATACTCATATTTTAGGAGGCAAATGCAAGTCTCTGCTAACTCCTCCTTGTGAGTTGTGTTGTCAGTAGGATGGGTTGTGCTGCAGAGAATGATGGTACGTGTGTTTGGAAAATTTATTCCAGAAAGAAAAGCTGAGAACAGGCTCAGCCAACTGATGTGCTAGGTTTCGTTCTGCCTTTACCTTTAGCTCCCACAGCAGGAGGAAGAGTATTTGTAATTAATGACATTCTTCAGTATTTGACAAAATGGGAATCTACTGTGACTTCCAGAGGTGGCCGAGGATGGATGAGGGGTCAGGGAGCAGGGAGAGCTGCTGAACGTGGTCAGGGGAAAAGTTTGCACTAAGCTTGACCCATATCACTGCTACCAATCTATCATTACTCACAAACATGAATTAAAAATATAACCTATATTAACAAGGTATCCTAGCAGAGGCTTTCAATTTAAAAAAAAAATAAATCCTTTTGGAAATACTTTTAAGAATTGATAGCTATCGTTGTCCTTTCAAATACAATTAATTATAATTAGTTACTTGAAGGAGAGATGTGAGTAGGACAAACAATCTATGGCAGCAATAACTTTGTGATGAGCCATGCTATGTGACCCAGTGGGGTGTGGTGCTGGGTGTGAGATCCAGTGCATGTGTGCATCCTCCCTGGCTCAGAGCCTGGCAGAAACACCTTGATCTTCTTTTTGGGTAGATAAAGCAGAACTGAGAAATGGGTTTTCCAGAGCCCTTTTAGGTGAAAATCTAATACCAAATTGTTTCTGCTGCTCTTCATTAGAGGTGCCTGCAACTGGATTGCTATTGATTGCCTTCTTAATCTGATCCTGCATTTTAAAAAGCTGTAACAGAAAAATGACAGTGATGTATGTGTACCTTAGTAGCCCTCTGTCAGCTATGAAGGAAGCTGCAGTTTATCAATGACCTGTTAATGGCAGAGAAGCCAATGACTATTCACCACCCCAAGGCCCTGTTCCTACAACCACTTAGGAGCTGTGTGTCCTTATTAATGTCTGTGACCACACTGAGCATGGAATTCCTCACATGGATGGAACCAAGCGAGTTGGAGTGATCCTGGAATCGGTACCTTGGAAGCTGTTGATGTAAGAAAATCATCAGATAATCAAAATCAGAAAGGCAAGTGTGAGAAAGGGGCCAGTGCTCCTCACACTGAAAGTTCCCTGTGCTTTCCAGCTCACAGGAGCAAAATATGCAAGGTTAGTAACTGAGAAGTGATACAGCTTGTGGTGTCGTTGTTTTGCTGTTTCTGTGACCAGTTTATGTGGCTGGCTGGAGTCAGTGGGTTACTCCCCGTAGGTCAGGCTGAGACCTGACTCATTTTCACCCATTCTGTACTTTGCTCTGTGCAGTCCTGATTTTTTTTAAGCAACATTGTTGATACATGTGACATTTCCTTATCTTCTTTAGCATGATAATGACATCAGGGATAGTACTAGGAGGTGCTGAGGCATCTTCAGGTCCTGCTACAGCAAAGGATTAAAGGGGTGTTTAGATCTCATAGAGGCTTCTTGCACAGGTAAAGTTGTCCTGATCAGCTTGTGTGTACACCAGAAGCTACTTGTACATCCACAGCTCAGCTGAAGGTGGACCTTGAAGGACACTGCCAGCTGGTGTGAGAACCTCTAACGATGGCACCTTCTCCTCCTCACCCTCCTTTTGACCCATCCTACCCCACTGTGTTCCCCCTCCTTGCCCCTGCAGGACTACCTGCTGGGTTTGGTCACCAGCCCAGCATCCCCGGGCCCCAGCTCCCTGTGCTGCAGCAAACCAAGACAGCAGCCTTCAGCAGTTCCTGGCAGTCAGCCATAGCTCTTCTGCTGTCCTGAAGGTTCTTCTGAGAGTTGAGCAGTCCCCACTTAGAGGAATAGGACCTTAAGAAATTAGTCAGGGTTTTTTTCAGCTTATGTCTTTCCAGATTTTTTTCCCCATTTGTTTTGCCTTTTGTCTTTATTTTAACACTGCCTCTTCTTCACTCACAGTAGTTAAAGAGAAAAGAAACACAAAGTATGTTTTGAAGGCAAATATTTTGAAAACTGGAAAAAATAGGAACAATTAGTACACCTTTCACTGCAAATAGAAGTATTTTCAGACAGTAGTAATATTTATAGTTTCATTGTGCTGTGCACATGTGTTAAAAATAACCCTTCAACTGTCTCCCAAGATAGGTAGTTGTATCAAACCTAAACTCTCAGTGCCATGACTTTTTGTTGTAGTTAGATGGAAGAACCAGATACCCTTTGGCCAGTGCCCTTAGTGAGAAGTCATTTTGTTCTGGGGCTGGAAGTATTTGAATTATGAATCTAGGTCCACTCACCAAAACTGGTCTGAAGGTCCTCTAATGGATTTTGTTTCTAAATGTTAATAAACATAAATTTTTTGAGACATATAAATACAGTCCCATGACAGTGCTGTCCTAGTTCTAATGATCTATCTGTTCTCCATTAATCTCAAAACAAATCAAGAGCCATTCTATTTGCTTTTTGCTTTCCCGATGGCAGTATGAATTTATTTTGTTTTAAAAAGTATATAAAAAAAGCACCAGATGGGAGATGCAGATCAAGGTGAATTACTTTTTCAGACTTACCTGGCTGAACTACTGTATCCACCAATGTCTTTCAAAACAAGTAGTGATTTTTCTGTTATTTCAGTTTTCTTGTGCAACTGTGAGAACACAAGAAGGAAAAGGTTATTATTTAAGTTGTTATATGTTGGTTTGTCGTTTCCTGTAAGAAAACCAACATTTTTTTGTTGATCCTATATTACAACCACAGCAATGTCTGTGCATCACTGTGTAGCTGAATTCAGTACCAGCCTTGAACGTATAATTTTCTGATCATATTGTTTGAACAGAGACACCCAGACATAGCCAGCCAAGGTGGCTGAAAAATAATATCCCACAGAGAGCTTGGACTCTGCAAGAGGAGCATTGGAAGACAACATAACCTGTCTGCAATGAAACAGGTTGTTTCCAAGGTGCAACAAGCAGCACTTGTTCCTCCTCTTCTCCTGGGTGTTAAGCTACCTTTCTATCAAGGCAGCAGGTGTGATGGACCAACCACACCCTGCTCCAATGATATCATCTTTGAAGAAGCATGGAAATTGTTTTCCTGTTTGTTTTTTTAGAGCATACTTTTTGTAAAAATGGTGGAATGCAAGACTTAAAAGTATTTGAACATATTGGCCTACTCTCCCTAACCCCTACGCAGTTTGAGGGAAATTGATACCTTTGTTCTTGGATAATTTTGATTGCAAATTTATAGTTAGGGGTGATTATTTTGTAAAAAAAAGCAAAGTATGCTGCACAGTAAGTTTCACTTCCTTTAGTCTTTGACCAAAAGTGCCTTGGTTTTGGCCAGTCTTGCTTTTCAACAAATGAAGTCACACCATGTTCAGATTTATCCAGGATCCCATCCCGTATATAGTTTAAACTGTTAATTCTCCCTCTTTTGATTTGCAAAGCCCTGCTGGAGTGGTTGAAGTTTGACCTCTGTCTGTAGTCTGAGCAGCATGTGGCTGTTGGGACACAACTGTTCTAAGGGCTCAATGTCATGTAGCTGCAACAAAGTCCTTGGGTCGAGCAGCTTGGCCTGGGCAGATGAGTTCAGGTAACACTTGCCTATCAACAGTACCAGGGAAAATACTGAAAATCAGAGGAATCAAATAAAATATGGCTGTTTCTTTCCCTCAACTCCTGTGTGAAAATACTGAACTCACACTCAAGAAATGAAGTGTTTGAATAGAGAATGAATTAAACGGAAGTAAAATGTGGTGTAACCTGTGACCAAATATTTGTACCTCTGGTTACCCATAAAACACTCAGTTCATAGATCAGTTCCAGTGCATCCTCTCAGCTGAGGAAGCTCTGCCCCTGCAAAATGAGTGGGCACACAATAATGAAACTGGCATTGCTTTTATTATTTGGAGGAGAAGGGATTGTAAGCGAAGCATCATTACATGAAATCTCTGTAGAATTTAGGCAGACACTCTAATACCATGTAGTTATGGTTTATTGCATAGGAAGAATTGGTTCATCCAGCCAACTGGTACCATGTAAGAGCCTATCTGTCTGCATTACTGTCCATGCATAGAAACCCCAATGTCAAGCCACAACTGCACTTTTATGATTCATAGCTGTTAGAAAGAAAAACGTATTAGTCACCTACTTCATTGACCTTCCTGTATAAAATGATTCTATATTATGCTGTACATTTACTACTTTTTTGTCAGTCTAATTTTAAATTATCAAAGCAATGGAGCTCCCACTGCTTCCCTCAGGAAAATGTTCCAGAGCATAACAGATCTACTGTCAAGAGATACACTAATTTCCTGATATTATTTTTCCCTTTATTAACTTCATTTCATTGTGCCAACTACTGTCTTCTGTGTGTGTTCTTACAATCTCACTTTGAAACTTAGGCTTTGTGCCCTGCAAATGCCTCTTGTTTATTTTCAGCTACTATATGTGCATATGAGGGGGTAAAAATTAGCCTCTATGGGCTTATAAATTTGGCCTGTGTTTAGTAGGAGTAAGGCACTAAAACTGCTAAAATTAATCGGTTCATTTTAGAGCAACAGCTCCAGAAATAATTACAAACAATGGCTAAAAACTTCACGTCAGCTGAAAGTTGACTTCCTAAGCCACTTTTTACAGAGGATGGTTGCACTGTCTGAGTGTAAGCAGGCAGACCTTGTGTAGTAGGATTGCTTTTGGTTTTTTAACTAGAGGATTGGTAGGATACTTCAGCCAGCTGAAGAATTTACAGTTTCCTAGTGGAGGTGCACTCCTGTGTGGGTTTCCCTAGGCTGTTTCAGTGCAAACTTTACCTTAAAGCAAAGGGAGCGTTGGCTTGTGCTGCCTCTTCCTTCTGCCCTGAAATAAGATGAAGAACACTCACCACTTATCCCAAATGTGTGGTACAAGGTGGTGGTTTAAAATATGCCTTCCTGCTTTGCATTCAGATGATCTTTCCTACCTCAGATTAGGGACGGTAACTTAGCACAAGATATGTCAAAATTTGTCAGACACTCAGCCACCTGACTACGCTTTAAACCTATTTTCAGTGGGTATCAGTTGAATTAAAAAAGAATTCTTCAGGGGAAGTAACTCAGATCAGATTTGCCATAGCTGGATCCCACATACAGGAATAAAATCTGACTTTAACTGTGCAACTTTACAATGTCTTGTAACTACGCAGGTACTTAAGTGGCTCTCCTAGTGCTCCTGAATTCTGAGCAACTCTCATTTCCCTCCTGCTTTGAAACTGGCCATCACAAATCTCCTTGCAAACTTTAGATCATATGAACAGCTTTCAGACGGCTTGTACACTTCTAGCATCCATCTGTTTTCACTCTCTCTCCTGGTCATGGACAAGTCTGTGTTGTACTAACCTTGTGCTAACTGCCAGCCCTATTTCTCCTGAATTTCCTAGATAATTCCAGCTCACAACACTCCCTTTTCTGCTTTGGCCAGAGGCTCAGCCATCATGTCTGACCCTGGATGCAAGCTGGTGTAGCAGGTTGGAATAGAGACCTTGTTCTAACAGCTTTAGAGTTCATCAGTTATATTAAGGACCTGTCATTCTCTTCCCAGGAATTAACTGTTCTATATTACAGTATTTTGCTAGGTAACGCTTGGCAGTAGAACTCAGGGCTTTTGAAAATAAATGTTTTCTGACTGAGGCTAGATGTGGGCAAGAGCATAAACAGAACTTCATTTTAGAGAAATGTTCTGTAGTCACGGTGTCTGCCTTACGGAGGATGAAATAAATACCTGCAATGCAGAGAATAAGATGGCAAACATGCCTCTCTCCTTTGCTCAACAGTATCTCTGACTTCCCAAAATAAGGGAATCTGAAAGGGCCAGCTTATCAGTCCTCTGAAGTCAATGAGAAGACTGCAAATGAAATCTCCTGTTGTTTTCGGTGTATTCAGTGCTCCTGTCTAAATATCCAGAGAAGTCCTACAAGGCAACAAGACAGAAGATGACACAAGAAAAACTGGGCATTCTGACTTCTTCAGTCTTTGCCAGGTTACTCACCAAAGCTGGGTAATAGAAGGGAGATGCTGTCTTCTGAGATAACAAATCTTAATGTACTTTCTTAGCTCCTTTTCAAGAGCCAGTGTGCCACTTTATTCTATAAAATGGAACAAAATGAAAGTCAAAACTGAATCAGTCTTTTGGTTTTTTTCCCAATATTTGCTCTAACTGGCATTGCTAAGGTTACTGTGAATATATTACAAGAACAACAGTCAGATGTTGAGTGATTCATCGGGCTTTTCCATAGCTTAGCTGCTCAGGCTGTCTTTACCTAGAATATAATCTGATGTCACTGAATGATCAGACTTGCTTTTGTTAACTTAAACTTTTTTTAAAAGATAATTGTTTTTTTTTACATTTTAATTGCATCTTCAGGCTTTATCTGATAAAGCTGACTGTGCAAAATGCAGGAGAGAGCATTAGGGTTATTTTATGTAGTATAACAGACCATGCATAAAATTCATGTAGTAAATTAAACCCTGACAAATGACTCTTCTCCCCTTTATTCTCATTGGAGTCTGGATGAGCAGAACATATGAAAATTCTATACTTTTAACAGTCTTAACAGTATCCATACTGAAGAGGTAAAAATAATCATTGGGTGTTTGGGGAGTATTAAGTTCTACCTTCATGCTACCTCACTCAGCTCTGTAGATTTCTTGCCAAGAGACAGGTTGAAGTTAAATGCCTTTGAAAATACTGGGTATGAAGTAGCTGCTTTGCATGGAAAGCAAAGATTAGTAGAAAGTAAGTGTTGTAAGGCACTATAACAGATGAATTTGTTGAAATGGACTTCACTTTTGGAAATCTATCAGCTGAAGCAAGAAGGAGGAATTGGCTTTGCAAATCCAAATGGGAGCCTTACAGTAAAAAGTAACCTAGCAGAGAGTAGGCTGGAGTGCTGCACTACTCAGTGTTTATGTTCACCTTCAGTCCTACTGTGTACTGCCACCCGTGTGGTATACTGTGTATTTTGCTATGCAAGTTTAATCATCTCTATAAAGCTCTTATATTAATTTTGTCTTTGAATGTATACTCTGAAAATGGTGACTTTGCAGATTAATATAATGAACTCCACATTTATGTTGGTAGAAGAATGACTTAATAGCTCTGAGAAAAGAGCAAAAAGTCAACAAAGGCATCAAAAATACGTCTGTAAGAGTGTGGATAGCTGAGATTTCTAATCAGGGAATGTAGCTTTCGTGTTCTGAAGTCATGTCTTGATCCTTAGGTAGATCCTGTGTGAAGCCAAGTGGTAAAAAAAAAATGCCACCTCACATCAGTGAGAAATTAAGATACAGGACAATGACATCACTGGAAGTGTAAGAAAAAGGTTCAAGCTGAGAACAGCAATTGGAAGGCATGCTTATCTACAAACTAAAGAACAAAATGGTTCAAGGAAAAATTACTTATAAAGTAATTTGCTCTCTTAGTTTGCCCCAGGAAAATTCTTCTTAAGATCCTGTAGAACAGCTTAGTGGAACGACAGAGGCAATTGCCACCCTGAGTGTGTACAGAAAAGAAAAACCTTCATAGCAAAGGGAGAAATTCATTCTGTCACATACTGCTGAAGTGTCACATGTTCAGAGAGAAACAACAATTCTGTTGCCTACTCAGCTGCCTTTTCTAAACTTCAGTGAGTTTGAAAACTATTCTGAGCTCTTACTAGCAAGTCAACATGGCAGTTCTTGAGAGTTGTGTGGCAGTGTGTAAACTACAGGTGTGGAGTTGGGCGAGCTGGTTCAGTTTGACTCTTTGGGTATGTTATGTGCAAATAGCCTGTACAATTAAGTTTATGTGACTCCTTCTGCTGGTACTTCTGCCACGTCATAAATGCAGTGACCCTCAACAAAAGAGGTTAATGGCTTTCATGTCCTGATGCCCTTTGTCCAACGGAGATGTAAAATGGAGCACTAAAGGGCTGAATTTGTAGTGTTCCTTGGCTTGTTCAAAATATTTTTTTAATAAGTGGCAGCTAAGAAGGTTTTAGGGAAAAGATAGAGATAAATCTCTCTGTGCTATCTTCATTATCTTTTGAATAAAAAATTCTTGTGTTCTAGTAAAACAGACCGGGTTTAATCATATAGAAAGTATTTCCAGAGTAATTTACGGGTAAGTAAATATTTATTAGTGGTGCAGAATTGTAGTAAGCCACAGCAGAATTTTATTAAGAAATGACCTTATACTTAGTGATTATGTTATAAACTGCAATAATCTACCTTCAAAATACGGGTCAGTGACTCTCATCAGGCTGTAGTAAAGGCTGTCCTGTGGGAAGGTGTGGAGCAGGCTGAAGGGGATGCTCCTGGGACCTGGCAATTAACACGTCCCGAGCACGCAGCTTTCACAAGAGGGCTTACTCTGCATGTGACACAAGCATTAGCAGAACTTGTGTTGTCTCATGGTTTTTTCCATTAACATAAGTCACCACTCCTGAAGTTTAATCTATGTATGCAGTAGATGGAAAAGCTCTAGGCATTTGTGCATAAAACTACAGGAAATATGTTAACTGCTTTTCGTACTCTTGGCATGAAATTTTCAGAGGGGGTCACCACTCCTAGGTGACAAATGTGTGCATAGTAAGATGAGCTGTGTGCTCAGGTTCTGTGAGCTGCTGGGTCCCATGATCCTTTCCCCATACCAGCTCCTAAATCTCCCCATATGACAGCCTCTTTGCAGCTGGCAAACATCTCCTGAGTGCTGTGTGAAAGGTTGCAGAAATGTCTCCCTGGGCAGTTCCTCTGTCCTTGATCTTCCTTCGCACGTTCATTAGCTTCCAGGAAGCAAAGGGCCTTTGTGCCAGATTAGTGAGCCAAGGGTGAGTCTCATTTCACCTATAAATCCAGCAGCATTGATGAAAATGGCACACACACATTTCCTGTAGGATTTATTACCACTGTTATATGAGTGTTCTATAGAGAAACCCCTTAAATACCAGGGGCCAAATATATGATTAAGCATAAAGCATTCAAATCAAGTAAGTCAAAACACCAAGTTCCTATCCAGTTTGTCACCATCCCTTTTTTCTTTTATCCCCAGTTGCCTGCATCTTAGATCTGGCAGAGATTTAGGACATGCAGCTGAGTATTTTTGTGCATTTTGGAAATCCAGCAGTGAGCACAGGTTCATGCATTTTATGGACCATCTGAGGAGTCTTGTTAACTGGGTATTACTGGCATGCCACAGACAATTTTTTTTTCCTTCTCCTAGTGTTATTGTGATGTTTGCTTAGAAGGAATTGTTGCACAGAGATGTTCGTGTGACATCTTTAATCCCTGGGGTTTTTTAAGCTCAGATTAGTATTTGCAGTTTTGCAGGGACCTGATTCATGCCCATTGGTTGTGGAAAAATGTAGCTCTGTCAAATGGATGTCAGCAGTGCAAGTCCTCTCCTGCTATTTGGCTAGTCCCTTGGTGCCCTGAGGTGCAGACTTGCAATGCCTTGTGTGGTAGGAAAGCAGTGGGCAAGCTGTGGCTCTTGGTACTACTCTCCACCCATGGGAGAGAGCAAAATTTGAAAAAAAACCCCAACAACACGTGTATTACGTTTACAGTAAAGCTCCTATACATTGAAGAGCTTTCTCAAGAAAATGGACCTCCATGATGCTTGGCTATCAGGTGGTTCTAGAAGACCATTGCCCTAGAAAAGGGCTGCCAGCAAGACAGAACAGCAGAGCAGATTATCAGCTCCTCCTACCAAATGGCCTGGGAGGACAGGCGTGGGGTTTGGCGCTTGTTCCACAGTGGCTTCCTTCTCAATAAACCTTTTATCAGGGCAAAATCTGGTAGAAGGATCCCAAGCAGAGCTGCAGCCTCCCTCTCACTGCAGGATTTGCTTCAGGAGAGGAGTGAGCCTAAGGTCATTACGGTTGTATTTTACTGCCCTGTTAAATGGGATGCCTTATTGCTATTTTTAATTTAATTCTTTGGTGAGAGTGGAGGTGATAAAACAAATTGTTTCTATGCTTCATTCACACACCTGATGGGAGAAAAGTGCAAGGGAGCTGCAAACTGTAATGTGCATGATATGTAGTAACAAGAATATCCAAATACACACGCTTGAAGCATGCTGAAAAGCTGACATTTGCTAAGGAACCCACTTTCATCCCCATTTCTGATTGTATCTAATCATAATTTAAAGCAAGAGCACCTTACCTCATGGACCCTGGGGTCATTTGTGCTGTCCCATGGTTTTCACTGTAAGTCAAAGAACAGCTGACTAAGGGTACATATGTGTGACCATGTAAAAGGGGGGGCTTCTACCCCCTCCTTCAGCAGGGGTAGGAGAGACCACAACTGAGAGCAGAGATTCTTTGCTAGAATCTTTGAGGAAGATTTTAGAGGACTAGAATCTAAAGGACTAGAAGAGGAGACCACGGGTTGGGCAAATTGTGGTGGGTATCTGCCCATAACCATCCAGATAGAAGTCTAAAGGATTAAAGAGCCCTGCAGATAGTAAGCTAAGAGCTGGATTTGCTGGGCCACGGGGAATAATGAACACCATGAGAGAGATTTAATAAGCCAAGTAGAGGATTGATGGAGGATTTTTATTTCCCTTCTGATTTTTGCATTGAGAGTAAGAGAAGGCAGCATGGATAATGTGAGACTCTCCTCCCAGACAAGGAGAGAGCAGGCTACCAAAAGGCATAAAGGGTGGACTGATGATGAACCTCCTGGTAGCAACAGAAGAAATTATGTATGCTTGCTGTGGATGCCTCATACTCCAGATTGTGTGCAAGTGATAATCAGTGAGCCGTGTGGGTGCCTCCACCACTGTTCAAGAGGGGAAACTAAGGCAAGAGATAGGAGATCTCTTGATGTAAATTGACCTTTCTACATATTATGTTTATCTTTGCTCATCTAGCTGCCTCGTAATTAGTTCTGCCAGCTCTTGGTTTCCATATGTCTTTAGGAATGACAGTATATTCTCAGATTTACTTCTATTTATACTAATTAAATGCTAGTAAACCTGTCCACCTAAAGGACAAATTATAAATTATCTTTTCCTCAGCTCTGTATTGGACTCCTCTGTATTCCTAACTATTAAAGCTGCTTTATTTTTTTATGATCTTCTGTTTTAAAAACAGTTATGTAAGTTTGTAGTCCTACATAATTTAGCTATGCACTTCTTACATTGAACTCGTATGGAGGAAATCATGACAAATTATGTGGGAGGAGGATTTCCAGTTATTCAAGGCCTGAAGTAAAGAAATTATAGAGAGTTATGTTTTTATTAAGCAAAATTATGGTGCCTTCAGAAAATCTCCATTGCATATGAGCTTGAATAGACATGAGGAAAATAATTATCAAGGTTATGTCCCTGAATTTCTTTTTAAAAAATTATTATATAGGGTTGGAAAATATATTTAGCACCGTAGCTATTAGAAAGGAGAGACCTATAGTAGCAAGGTAATTCCTGGCAATGCAGAAGGTCCTCAAAGCAGACTCTGTGTTGTTCCCTGCCAGTGTAAAGAGAAAGGGAAAACGTTTTCCAAGTAAAGGAAGCATCACCCCTTGTCCTTGGTCACCAGTCCTGTTCATCAGCCCACCTGTTTTAGGATGAAAGCAGTGAGTGTATCAGCCCACGGATTGTAATCCAGGTTTTGCAGCCAGCAGCAGCTTTCCTTGAACAATTGTCCTTTCCCTTTCCCTTTCCCTTTCCCTTTCCCTTTCCCTTTCCCTGCACTCCATCAGTTTCACAGTGTCCTGCCATTCCCACAGAGCAGGGAGAGGACTCCTTACAGGGCTCTGTGGGCAAAGCACTTGTGTGATGATCTTGTAGATCTGGCCACGAGGTAGAACGTAAGAAGCACTATTACCTGCTAGGTTGTGTCTCTGAAGCAATGATAGGATCATGGAAATTCAGGGGATTTCCATGCCAAGCACCCTATGTCCTCATTGTCCTTCATGCTGAAGGAATCCTCAGGCTCGTTGAAGAAATTTGCATCTTACCCTATCCTGCAAGGTTGTGTGAAAGTTACTGTAGAAATGAAGTATTTTTAACATACTGTTGCCACAAAGAGCTTGGCATCACCACCAGGTAGTCTGAGTTACCTTGTCATTCAAGGGAAGACGTCCCTACACACCTGCAGGACAAGGAAATGTGGAGCTGATTGTTGCCTAGACAGGCAACAATCCAGAAGTCTAAATCAGGAAGGTGGGTGAATGTCTTTCAACACAGGGTACATTTTAATACCCCCACTGCCTTTAAAAGATCTTCACTTTTGCCTCGTGCCTTTGTAATCATACTTCAGTCTCCCCTAGTAGCTCAGTTCCATTCCCAGAGGCCTGAAATGAATAAATCCAAACATGCTCTATTTAGACTTCTGCCCCATGGCCAGCACACCCGAGATGGCACTTCAGAGGCCGAGGGAAGTGAGCCACGTTTGCTCATGGAAGAAAGAAGGAGCTGCAGCAGTGCAATGACGTCAGGTTTATCCTGCAGGTTCACCTCAGGTTACAACCGGATCTAATTCAGCATGCTCTTGTCAGTACAGCTTAGTTCAGCTAAACCAAGAAAATACAGTTCAATTCTGCACACAGCTAACTCCCACATAAAGCATCAAAACCATTCCAATCTAATTTTTTATTGCAGGCTTTTTTTTTTTTCTTCCCCTTCATCTGAAGAGCTGTTGGGCCTGAATAATGTGGGTTTATTTATCTGGCTGGTACCAAATGAAAGTAATTTTATGAATTTGATTAAAGAACCATCTCAAAGTAAACAGGAGAATCACACATTTAAAGAAGATGTTCCCACACATCAGATGCTAATGAGGTCACCCTGGAGAACATTGGTGTTTGGGGCCTCTGCCTGTCCCCAGGGTGCATTTTCTCACCAGGAGAAGGTCCTGCTATGCAGTCTTAATCTAGAGCATGTTTTGAAATCAGTCCTTCAGCTACTGATGTGCTAAACTGCTTCTTTGTTCTCATTTTAGTAGACTCCAAGAAATGAACTGCATAAATTGCACAGCAGGGAGATTTTTTTTTGTATCTGTAATAATGTTATGGTTTGACTCTCGTGTCACCCTGTGGTGACAAGTTTTGTCAGTCAGAAGACCCTGCAACTCCTAGAACTGCAAATACTCTTGATGCAGTGGCAGAGCAGAAGTTAAGTGTGCATTGAACATGTCAACAGCTCAAAGAAGTGAAATAATGTATCTTGACCCAAATCTAGGCCAAAGTGTTTTTACACACCAAAGCAAGTAGAGCTGATGTATGCTTGCTGCCTTCATCTTCAAGTGCTGCTAGCTACTGGCAGGCAGAGCAAAAAATGGTTTAGAAAGCAGAGTTTTAGGGTACACTCCCAAGGCTGTCATCTTTTTTCTTAAAAGTTTTAGGCATAAATCTCTTGATTGAACTTAAGTGTTACCCAAACATTAGTGTGTTGGATCTGACTCAGTACATTGTTCCTGACAGTGCTCAGGAACTGGCCAGTCCACAGTTATAGAATAATGTGACAAAAGGGGGATTTTCTTAATCCTTGGGGATTCCCCTTAAGGGGAATGTCTTAGTCCTTGACATTTAATCATTGCTTGTGTCAGGAAGTGTAAATGTTTGTCTTCTATTGCTTAAAAAAAAAACAAGGTTCATTAAGGATTATATTCTTCCTTTTTAAAACAGATGAGTTTCTAACGGGAGCATGCAGGAATTCATTAACAATCTAATGAATGGGTTTTTTATAGTCCTTTTTGGTCCCAATTATATAATGTTGCAGACAGCTCCACAGGGTAAACTATGCTTTAAGTTTAAAAAGGTAGAACAGAATTTTCCTCAATCTGTTTTAAGTTTGCCTGTCAGTTTTAAACTCCCTGTTCAACTTTTCTTCTATTTATCTTTAATTATTTTGTCTTTTGACTGCAACGTATTCTTTTCTGTTGTGAGAAAATAAAGGAGAATGTTTCGTTTCCCTTCTTTTTGTGATTTATAATTTTTATACAGCTATCCCACAGTCATCATCTCTCTCCTCATTTGCCTCCTCTCCAAACAAAAATCGATCTTTCTTCCTACAGCTGATTTCCTGAGACTCCTGGTGGTTTATGTTCCTGGGGTCTGAAGCCTTTCTGTGGCTGCTTTTTGCAGCCCCATCTGCCTGTAGCGTTCCCGATGCCAGAGTTATAGTTCTTTCATTTTGTTTGCTTAGGTGGAGGGAGTTTCCACACACCTCCTCGAGTCCTGGGTGATGTGCTTGACATTGCCAGTGTCACCAGAAGTGGTACAAGCTGGAGTTCAAACAGGTGGTACTGTCGGGCTGCTGTCACAGGGGATGAGATCATACATTCATTCTGTCTCCGTGATGGATTTGTCTAACTCCCTCCAACTCGAGCTGACTTTGATCCTATATAATGAAAAGCCTTAAAATAGAAAGTGGAAGGGAACAGAGAGGAGCTTTAATTATTTACTGGCTGGGTCGAATCCATACCTTTTGTAAAGAGGCTTCTTTTGTTGTTTTTTTTGGTCTATTCAGTTTTCATTAAGCCAACGTTAAATCTTTGTGCTCAGCATTGATTCAGATTCTGGGGCTGATTAAAGAGGCTTTTGAAGGAATATGCATTTCTTCTTTGACTTAGTTATTTTTTTCCATTTACTAAGTAGAATAAAAATGTTCCCTTAAAAAAATTCCAGTATTTTAGTTGCAGTAGTGCTGGGAGGTCCCAGCTCAAACTTTTAGTTGCTGTAAGCATCTAGAAATATACCATCCATCAGAAAACCATCCATCTGAAGGCTAGGTAGACAAAAAATGGGAGGGAGGAAGTAAATTTGTAAACTCCTAAATTCCAAAAGCAAGTTGTGGCTGAGCTGAGGCCTGGTCAGGTCTCCTCGCACTGCTAGCGTGGTGTTTAACCACGAGCCCACGCTGCCTGTGCTGTGCTCAGCCCTGGGTAACGCCTGAGGAGCAGGGGCACGGTGTGGTGGCCTCCATGACACAAGTAACCCATGACTGCCTGCACTGCAGAGTGGCACTCCCAGCTACTTGCAGTCACCTCTGTAGTCTTAAGCAAAAAGTTTGCTTGGATTATTTTATAAGCTAATGTCTTCATAGGGTATGTAGCTGTAAAGCCTGCTTGCCTGAGTTGGGGCTTGAGGGACCCCAGTGACTGTCAGTGTTGCTATGTCCACAAGGCCTTCACAAAAAGAAAGGGCAGTGTGAAAGATAGTGATGATACAGAGGAATGTCCTTTCTTTATCCTCGTCCTCGTGCTGCCTGTGGATGTGTTAACAGACTGCTGTGCATAGGGGAGAACGTGCCTTTAATAGTTCTGTCTCGGCTGCCATTAATTTGATTTCCCTCAGGTAGTCCGTGTTCAGTCACAACGTCCTGGAGCAAGACTTTGTGCAGCAAGAAGTACAAATAATTTACACTGTAATGTCTGAGGCTCTTAGATAAAGCATACGCTAGTCGGGAAAAAAAGTCAAAAAATAATAATTTCTTTTATTTGGGGATAAACACCACGGATTCAGAGACATGGGAGGAGCTGCTGTGGTAAGAAGCATGTTTCCTCAAAGCTGATTTGTGGTATCTGACAGTGAGTAGATTATGTCCAGGCCTGTGCTCAGTCTTTGTGCCATACATGTTGCATATTTGTAGGCTGTTTGTCATGACACTTCACAGGACAATGTCAAAATAATTGTAATTATTACTGGATTGCTACAGATAAAACATTTTTCAATATCAGTTTTAGTTCAGTTTGTGTTTTCAGCTCCGTTCCAGCTTCTCCCATGTAAACTGGGCAAGTGTGAATTAGGTACATAGTGTCAGTCCTGAGGCCAAACTGCATTTGTTTGCATTTGTCTGAATCTGGAGTGCTGCCTTTGAAAGGAATGGGCTGGATTCCACCCCAAATTGTCATCTCCCATTCCTTTGCTGGAGCCACTCATTTAGGGGTGGGATTCTTGTCCTAATACTGCTGTAGTTCTGCATGGCTTGTATAGCTCTGCAAAACTGAAGAATTTAGAGCAGAATTAGGTCACAATCAAGTGCATTTGAAAATGCCATGCTACTTATTCACAACTTTAAAATTACTGAATGGGTTTCTTCCAGATTTGCTCTGTTCCATAGATCCCATTGACATTTAAATGTAATTCACTTTATCACCATGTTATATCGTAAAGTCCAGTTTCCAGTATTTTCATTAGCTGGTAGATGTTCTGTAATATAAAAAGTAATACATGAGGCATGGAGGAAAAAGGGAATGCAGTTAATCTGTTAACATTGGCTTTCTGGAATTCACTGATCAATTTTTTTTTTAATCTCATGTATGCATTTGGAATTTTTTGTTTGTTTGTTTTGTTTCTTGTAAAAGTTGTGTAAAGTTCCTGAAAATTCTGCAGAAGGTTTAAGATGAGTGTATGATTGGTCTTTCAAAGACCTAGCATTGCGTTCCAGCCTTTTGGACTTTCAGCATCTCTTTTATTATGGAAAGTGTCCACTTTTCCTGAAGGTGCTGATTTTCCTCATCATTCTTCCCTATTCTGATGAGTGTGCACCTTCTCAGGGAAAGTGCTTGAGAGGGATTTCTTCCTCTGAGATTATTTCTGCTTTAGCTTGGATTTCCATAAATTGGGGCTAAAAGGAAAATGTGGAGGAACTGAAATACTGTTGTGAAGATCACAAAAAGCATATTGTAATCATAGAAAGATGGAATGCTTGGGGTTGGAAGGGACCGCTAAAGGTCATCTAGACCAACCCCCCTGCAGTAAACACGGATATCTTCAACTAAATAAGGTTGTTAAGAGCCCCATCTAGCCTCACTTTGAATGTCTCCAGGGATGGGGCTTCCACCACCTCTCTGGGCAGCCTGTTCCAGTGTTTCACCACCCTGATAGTATAGAACTTCTTCCTAACGTCTACTCTAAATCTGCCCTGCTCTGGTTCAAAACCATGGCTAATGGTTTGTAATCATTGTAATGTTTGAGAGTTTGAAAATATGTATTATTCACGGGGTGGAGGTTTTCCCTATGTTCAAATAAATGGTTTCATGGCAGCTGCAAATGTCTTTTGTAGGTGGTATCCAGTGCTGCCCGTTTCTCAGCACTCAGAAATACTGTACACAGTGGGATTATTAACTGGAGTCGTGTTCGGGTGGTCATGGATTAAATAAATCCCTGTTCTCGCCGACAAACAAACTGATAATTCCTACATGATTAATTGACCCCATAGGCCATTTCCCCTGCCTGTGCCCGTGCCTTGCGGTGTTTAAATCTGGCGTGGCCCTCGGTGCCTCACGGGTGGGGTGTTTTTCCCCCTCCGCTGCAGCCGCGGGGCACGGACCGAGGCGTTCGCTGCCGGCATCGCTTGATTCCAGGCTTCCAGGAGCTTCCTCTGCGGCTGATGCCGACACGCAGCCCTCTCCCGCGATGAGATCATTGTCTAAATACGTGTTCTGAAGCGGGGCGGTCGTGCCCGAGCAGAGGAGTTGTGTTCTG
>NW_008614209.1:2521-3129 GCF_000691845.1 Merops nubicus | reverse complement strand
GAAGATCTGGCACCACACCTTCTACAACGAGCTGCGCGTGGCTCCCGAGGAGCACCCCGTGCTGCTCACCGAGGCCCCCCTCAACCCCAAGGCCAACAGAGAGAAGATGACGCAGGTACCGAGGCTCTCCCGGCCCTGCCCTGCCTCTCATCTCGTTCCCAAACCTCCCTTTTGTTACGACATCTTAAACCTGAGTTGTTTTTTTTTTGTTTTGTTTTTGTTTCTTTCTCCCGATGTTTTCAGGGTTCTGTACTCCTGGCATTTCTTCCTTGACGCCTCAGGTTTCTTTCATTTGTGTTTTCTGCCTGCGTTCTTGGCTTTTTCCCTTCACACACCAGTTTTTCTGCATGCCAGCATGCGTGTTCTAACGTGGGGGCGAGCGACCCGCCTCGATACCAGCCACTGATTGATTTCTCTCCTCTCTCCAGATCATGTTTGAGACCTTCAACACCCCAGCCATGTACGTGGCCATCCAGGCCGTGCTGTCCCTGTACGCCTCCGGCCGTACCACGGGTATTGTTATGGACTCTGGGGACGGTGTCACCCACACCGTGCCCATCTACGAGGGTTATGCTCTGCCCCACGCCATCCTGCGCCTGGACCTAGCT
>NW_008614209.1:2104-2385 GCF_000691845.1 Merops nubicus | reverse complement strand
CTCTTCTTCCTCTCTGGAGAAGAGCTACGAGCTCCCCGACGGCCAGGTCATCACCATTGGCAACGAGAGGTTCCGGTGTCCAGAAGCCCTTTTCCAGCCCTCTTTCCTGGGTAGGTGTGGGTCAGGGGAGGAGGCACCGCTGGCGTGACCAAGCTGAGGTGTTTTGATGGGTGCTAACGAGCCTGGGGTGCTAATGACCCTGCGATTCTCCTCCTCCCCCAGGCATGGAGTCCTGTGGTATTCACGAGACCACTTTCAACTCCATCATGAAGTGTGACGTG
>NW_008614209.1:365-624 GCF_000691845.1 Merops nubicus | reverse complement strand
GTGTGGATTTGGGGGGGTGGTGACAAGAGGGAGCTGGGCTGGGGCTCCTTGATCTGCTGCTGGTGGTGCTTTCCAGCTAAAAAAAAAGCAATTCAGGTGTCACTGGGTTAAAAATAGTCATTTTGGTGGTGTTTTGAGCTAAAAATAGCAGTTTAGGTGCTGCTTTTGGGCTAAAAAGGGAGTGTTCAGGTGCCCAGGAGGGGTAGGGATGGGCACAGCCCTTGGCCCTCACCTCTGCCCTGTGTGGTGCCACCCTAGG
>NW_008614209.1:0-270 GCF_000691845.1 Merops nubicus | reverse complement strand
TGCTGGTTAATTAACACACCCCAAAGTCCAGCATCCCATAATTAGGCCTTTGCTGCCAACATGGCACTGCTGGTCCCTGCCTGTGCCCTGCTGGCCAGGGTGGCACCGGTGACCTGTCAGCCCCGGGGCACATCCAGGCGTGGTCCCTGGACTCCTCTTGCCCCTTCCCTGGCACCCTCTGCCCAGCCTGGCACGGGGGGGGCTCCAGCTCTTCTGCCTTGTCCTCACACACCAAGCACCCGGTGCCAGCTGTGGTGGGTGGGATTGGCT
>NW_008614208.1:9982-48148 GCF_000691845.1 Merops nubicus | reverse complement strand
GAGCTCACATGACCGTGCGTCCTTCGGTGGCCTAGGGCAGGTTTTGGTTTATTTTAGCGCTCGGTCTAAGAGGGGAGGTGGCCAAAGCCACTCTCTTCCTCTTCTGGATCCAGAAAGAGCGGGAGATAATTCACTCAAATGGAAGGGCGTGACCCATCTGATGCTTCCTTCTGCACCCTAAGACAGACAGAAGTAACAGTAATGCAAAACTGAAAGGAAAAGCCAAAATAGGAAGCTGGGTTTTAAGCATCTAAAGTGTCATGAGTCTGTCATGTACGATGCACTTCAACCCACCCCCTTCCCCACCTCCTCAATCTGTTTTTTAAAAGCTTTCTTTCATCTCTGCAATTTATGATGAATTAAAACCAACCTCAAAAGAGTAAAACATTGGTTGCTGTTACATCAGGTACCTTGATCCTTTTCTTGCTTTAACCGATCCTAGGCACATTCTGTCTTCAACTGCAATTTCTGCCCCAGGAACCGTCTCTATTGTGTTTGTAAGAAACCTACCGGTGGGGGATTCCACTGTTGACACTTCAAGAACCACCGTACACACCAGTACAATGAATCCATGTTTATGCTTGGTGTAACTTCCACAAGGAACAAATGAAGAACAGTTTGACTTGCTTTTATATAGACTGGCTTGGAAAGACAATAGTATATATTTGAATTACTGTCTAATAAAGTCTTAAAACAGTTCCATGCCCAGCGTTAGCCAGGAATTCCAGAAATATTTTTGTCACATTGAAGGAGCAGATGAAGTAATATAAACATTTGCTTTACCTTTCTGTTTAATACTTTAACCCTGCAAAATTACAATAGACCTAGCAGCAATTCTACAGTTACATGATTTGGAAACAAACAGTTACAGAAGAGTCAGAAACGGAATGCACTGGTAAGCTTGCAGGAAACAGACAACAAGCAGCTTTGACACAAAGTTGAATTTCCAGCATTAGTGATGGCAAAGAGAAGCCGTTTCTCATAAGAATTAGACAGCAAGGATATAAAAAACAGTAGTTACATAAATAAGTTGACTTATAATAACCTGCTTATGGCAAGTGTCTGTCTTCTACAGTCACTGCAGAAGGCAGGAGGGTACTGTGGCACTGAGGACAGTGGGGGAGGTAAGAACAAGGTTTAACAGTTGTAACAGTACCAGCTTGTTTGGGTGGATTCCCCCCCTCCACCCCAAGCAGGAATTGTTGTGCAGACACACAGTTTAAAACTAATACATGCCCTATATCAGGCTCTAATTTCAAATAAATAGGCAACAGCAGTCATTAGACACACAGGTATAGCTATCAGTGAGCAATCATAATACTTAAGCTACTTTTACACCTTATTTTAATTAGAATAACCGTTATTATCATTATAGATACTAATTATTCCCCAGAAAGAAGTAACCTTACTTTTCCAGACAATTTGTGAGCACTTCACTGCTTACAATTCCTAACTTTTGCTTAATTTGAAAGAAGGAAGACAATTCCCTCATGCCTTGCCTTGAAGAAGTTGGAAAAAAATAATTTTCCCCTGCCCAATCCCATTCTATTAATTTTTATTTATATTATTCCTTCCCATCATGCAGTCTCAACACTCACAAATAACCAGAAACTATGAAAACATACAAATCTGGGAACTTGAAAAGGTTTTACAAGTAGATCTGGAAGAATAATGGGAGTATTACGCAAATAATTTGTTGTTGGTTGTGGGGTTTTGTTTGTTTGGTTTTTTCATCCCTTCCTTAATTCCCCTTTGTTGTGGTTTGAGGCTTGGAATGGGGTCGTGACCTTCCAGCAACTGGGAGGACCCCGGGTGGGTGTGAAACCATTGTATTCCCTCCCCTTCCCACACACACTCTGATAAGAGGCAGGGAGTGGTTTCTTATTTCACTCCTGCCTTGGAGCTCGGAGAGGAAAGTTCTCCTTTCACTCCGTGGGACCCTGGAACCATTTCTGAGGGTTTTGTATATTTTATTTTTTGTATTATTCCCCTAATCTTTGTATATATTATTTTCCTTCCCTCCCTTTTTCGTTTTCTGTTCCTTGTTGAACAATATACTTCTTTTTTTTTTTTTTTCCAAAAGTGTCTCTCTCTCTCTCTAGAGGGGGGGGGAGAGGCGAGTACATAGTTCTGTTCCGTGTGGGTCCTGCCCTGAACCCCTTTTTACACGGAACCAGGACACCCTTCAAGAATGACTCATGCTTTTATTTTCAAGCAAAAGCATGGAGTATCCCAGAGCATGGAGGTTTTAAGCAGTGTCCACAGGGAGTTGGGTTGCCCACAGCACACCTTCTTCATGACGACAACCTGTAATTTGGCTACAGCCCATTAACATCTGAAACTTATAATAAAGATCAATGGCTGTGACTATTTAAACCATATACATTAAAACATCAGAGTTGAAAGCCCTGAATCTGAAAGGGCACATATGCTTTTGTCAAAGAAACAAAGGAGGGAAAACATCAAAGTACCACTTTTAGTCTGTCCAGAAATTGGCCTTAGGCTTTTGAAAGCATAGCTGGACTTCAGGATTGTTCAATTTTCACTTAAACGCATCAGTACTTTCAGCCTTTCCTCTAGAAAACCACCCATCACCACAGAATTAATGTACTTTAACACTAGAAACACCTCTGAAGTCTTTGAATGGTAGCTGAAAGCATACTGTAAGAAAACCACATCAGTTTCCTGAACAGTTTTTGTTTGCTTTCAGTTTCAGAAGCCACAGAGACAGTCAATACCTCAAATGTTTGTACAGAAGGAATAAGGTTGTTCTTCCCCTGTAGATCCCTCACTAAAGGGGTTCAGTGGAGAAACCTCCTCTGGCAGAAGAAGTCTTTTTAGACAACTTTTTAGGTGTCTTTTTAGTCTTTTTAGACAACTGCAACCACCAGTTGCACCTAATGGTGCACCATTAGGTGAAGGTTTAGGCTGCACCCAGCTTGCATTAGGCTCTTCTGCATTATTGCAGAGGAGTAACCAGCGTGGCCACACACGGCCAATAAACGGAGCCAGCAGATCACTTGTCAAGAAGTACATTTAGGTATGGGCCACAAGACATTCACAGCCATGGGGCCATCCTCATCAGTCAGAAGAGGCTATAACCTGTGTTCAGCCATTAACTTGAACTTCCTCTTCAAACAGCTTCTGAGAAGAACAGTTTTCCAGAAGTCAACTTGCAACCCTGATCTGAATGAAGGAGAAGGTACCGCAGGTTGCAGAGTCACAAAGCATATGATATGTGGGGCATTGCACATGGATGGCCATCTTCAGCCATGAACCTGCATCCACTTAACACATGACTGTTTCAAAGCTCCTTATGAAACACCCTAACCACATTCTTTAAATTCTAAGGACCTCCTGTCTCATTAATGTGTCTTTTCATCTCCACCTTGTTTTAATATGCCTGACCTCAAAAAGCACAGCAAAGCTTAAAGTCATTCAGAATCATTGACCTTGTGCTACCTCAAGGGAATCATAGTGAAAAGACAAGATAGTTTTCAAAAGTGGCAGAGGACCATGAAACTCTCCTAGAACATTAAGTACATGAACAGAAGCAAATAAACATAAGCAGTGAGGCTGAAAAAGAAAGATTTCTCTAAGGAACTACAGAGAGAGTGACAGATAAGGACAAATACAGGTATTGTCTTCTCTCCTTGGAGTGTTTGTGTTGTAAATTGCCTTTTCTGTCATACAGGATCAAGCTGGAGAAACAGATCAACCAATGTTTATTAGCATACCTTTTATTAAGCTGTTATAGTAGACTTATTAATAGCAGATAACTATCCAGTCAGTAAGTTCAATTATTCTTTCATGATTCAAACACACAGAGAGTCACTCATCATTACTTGATAGGGAAGAGAAAGCTGACCACCATGGTTGAAAAGCTGGGGTTTGAACCCAGAGCCCTGAATTAAGGTTGACATATGGGTGATTCCCACAGCCCTTCATAAAGAGGTGGTGAGTTTGCCTTATAGCTTCCCCCCAGGGTGCGGCCGGCCCTGCAGGGAGAGCCAGAAGGGAAATGAGCCCCAGGGGTCCCGCACTGAGTTGACAAAGGTCAGGGGTCTGCTTGGGGATAAAAGCTGGGACCACTGGCAGGGAGTCAGGAGTGTCTGTCTGTGGAGTGCACTCCACAGAGCTTCCTGGTTCAGGGCAGACCTCCTGACTCTCCCTGGAGCTGGGCCCTGGTCTGTTTAGACCTTTGTGAACACGGGCTGATCGGGTGAGAGTTGCCATGTGGGCACCTTTTTCTTATGCATTTAACTTGCTGGTTTGGCTGTTTCCCATGCCAACTATGGGCAACCTCAGCTCACTGTACCACCTGTTGTGGGCAGAGTCACATCTTTTGTGGGATTGTTGGGGGTGGCATCAATCATGTACAAGCTGGTTGACCTGTTTGTACCCCCGGCGGTCATTCATATCGTAATGTTTTTGTTTACAATGCAGTCTGTGTATTGGTTCATCTTCCTGCTGGTGCTGTCATTTTTGTTGGGCCTGGTCATTGGCAAAACAATGGTTTACTCAGATAAAGAGGCTCATACTGGTATGCCAGTGGCTTCAGAGTCAATGTGCAGAAAGCCCATCCATTTATGCGTACGTAATACTTGCAATCTTTGTCAGCATATAGCCAGCACCTCCTCCTTACATGTGCCCCAAGTTATATGACCCATTGCTGATGACACGTGTGCTTGGTGGCCTTGCGTAGATTCACCTGACACCCTCCTGAGATCATCAGATCCTGTGGAGTCAGCAGAACTTCTTGGCTCTGGAGCTTATCTGCTCCTGGGACACTTTCACACTCTGCCTCCTCAGCATGTTATCTTTCCTCTCTTCAGCTTCCTGTTTTCTGGCAACTACTTCTCCACCCACACGCATCTAGCTATATTTACCTATAGAGTCTGTTTAAACTCAGACAAGGGTTTTGAGACACAAGCTTCATGTACTGTAGGCTGCTCCTCTTGGGCACAACAAAGCCAGGCAGCTCTTTCCCACCAGCCACTATGAAAACAGTGTCACAGAGGCACCCACAAAACAGAGCAGTAACTACCCAAAGTGCCAACCAAAAATTGCCCAGAACTCCAATGGACCAAAGTGAATTACAAGTTTGTATGTCAGATGGGAACATACTACTACACAACCATTTCCTCAGCTTTGTGACTGTTTTAGAAAGATGACCCAAAATTTGTGCACACTCATTCATAAAAGGGAAGACCTCTCACTGAGTGCTACCCAAAAAAGGGATCACTCACCCACAAGAGGCAAGTGCTCACTCAATGATATATATAGCCCCAGAAGAAGTATTCTCTCACCAAAAGGGGAGTTGAGTGTCTGAGTGAGCCCTGTCATATACTACTACAGGTGTTTTCTGACAGTGTTATGCTTGATGGCTGAAGATACCTGCATGTTAGTCTTACCTCAGTGTTTATTAATCATGCTTTCAAGCTTCCTCTTATTTCAGCTAAACAGCTACAAGAAATCAATGAGGTTTCCTACTGCTCAGAGAATTACTTTGGATTACCTACACAATAGCAGAGAGAAGGAGGCACAAGAAGCAGGGAGTAGCTCTGTCTCAGCATCCTTTTATATATAATTTTATGTGGTACATACGAGAAAAGATATGAAGTAATACAAAACAGGTGACTGATTTGAATGCATATAAGGCAAAGAATGGACAGAGACAGGGAATGCTTTGAAGATTTTTATTGTCCTGTATTCAGATACTGAAAAAGGTTGTGGAGCTGGTGGAAGGGATGAAACCCACACTTAGGTGGACACGTTCTGATATAGGCAGCCATTACACTCTGCACTGCAAATAGGAAAGAGACTGCCGAGTGCTACTTTGTTTTTTTAAGTAGACAAATACTCATTCATGTAAACAGAATGTTTTCTTTAGACTTAGGCTGGCTTCTTCTGACTGAAAGGTATACCTGAGCATGCAGCTCAGGTATATGAGCTGCAGCTCACACAAACATGTCTGAGCTAAGCCTGTGTAAACTCATCTAGTTAATGCAGTTTTCCAGGCACCTCCAGACACAGCTTCCTGGCTGTGTCTGCCTCAGCTGCTCTTTGTTCCCATCCCCACCAATTTGTTGTGTGTTTTCAGCACAACCACAAATTACAGTGCAGTTCAGATATAGACATTCTCTGGCATTCCTAGTTTCCTTTTCTTCCATCTTTTTGGAGAACCTCTCCTCTTCCCTTTAATTCCCAGATGTTATCAGATCCGATGCTCAGCAAAATCCCTGCTGAGCATACCAGGAACAAATTTATACCTCCTTTACCAAATAGACACTAATGTCCTGACATGCAGCTCACTGAGCATAAGACTGCACTTTCATTAAGGTGAACATCTGGAGTACCAATTTCAACTGCAATAATAGTTCAATTAGTGAGGGTTTTCATATCTCAAGATTGTGAAGTATTTGCTCCTCTTTCAGAGCTTACTTCACACAGGGAATTGACATCTCTATCCAGGAGCACAGCTAGCACACTAGTTCCTTTTTTTTAAGGGACGAAAAGCTGGCAGCATTCACACTGATGTGTCAGGGGGACACATCTACATTATGTAGAAAAATAGCTGTCATGGCCTCGCATGCCATAATTCTACTACATTAATATACGTTTACTAATCGCTACACAGTTGGCTCACACCTTTACCACACAATCATTCTCCTGACACGCGCACCCATTCCCACAAACTTTTTTATTAAAAACTTCACATCATCTAGATCAGTTAAGTTCCACCTATTCTCTTTGTCCTATGCCCTACCCTTTTAATTATTCAAGCCTTTCAAAATTATGAGTGCCAGCACTCTTAGTAAACTTCATAGGCAGGAGCCACATAACCACATATGCAAAACTCCTTTGTCATGATCACTAGAAATAGACTGGTTTACAGCTTAAGCAAATGAAAAATGGAAATAGCCTTCATCTATTGCTCCTTCCTACCATGTTAGCATTTATCAAAGTCAATTCCTGTCTTTGCTGATCCCTTTACATGGAGGCTGTCTCTATAGAGAGGAGACAGTGCTATATTCTTCGTAAAGAAGAGGAGCTGTGCTATATTCTTCGTAAGCATGCTGTTAACTCACATACGAAAAACTCCTTTGTCATGACCACTAGAAATAGACTGGTTTACAGCTTAAGCAAATGAAAAATGGAAATAGCCTTCATCTATTGCTCCTTCCTACCATGTTAGCATTTATCAAAGTCAATTCCTGTCTTTGCTGATCCCTTTACATGGAGGCTGTCTCTTGGGGAGGAGCTGTGCTATATTCTTCGTAAGCATGCTGTTAACTGCTGATGGTTTCTTGCAAAGATTAATCACTCTTGACACAAAGGTAAAACACAAAAAAATATACCAATGAGAGGCAATCCACTTCTAGTAGTCAATGAAAAGGGTTTTCCTTCAGCATCTTATCAATGTTTTTCTGGCGTTTTTCTCCACAACACAAACACATGGATTTTATGCAATAACATGCAACAGAAATTTTAGTTGGTAAGTTCAATTAGCTAGCCAAGTTGCCAGACATCTCTCCTCTTCTTGCACTTATGTTATGCTGTGACCAAACTCTTAAATTTTTTTTTTTTTTTTTTAAAGACTGAGGGATTCCCTGCATCAGCCTCAAATATCTTCCACAGTCAGAGAGCTAATGAAATTAAAGGCTACTCAGCTTTCAGAATAATTGGGAAACACCTGCTGGGACAGGAGAATAAGAGTCACAGCCTCCATCAGAAGTAAGCAGAGACAGGACATTTGATGTCTAGCCAAAATGAGCAAACACTGCTATATTTCAAAGCATGCACAACATGCAGTCAGTCGGTAAATCCCTTACACTGCTTTACTATGACTTTTACCTAAGTTCCACATCTGTGAGTGAACAAATGGAAGGTTGATATATCAAAAATGGCAAGTACTAGCAAATCTCTTTTAAAAGACTTCTTCTTTAGTAATCAGCTGAGTCTGCAGGACCAACCATTTCACCTAGAAGCTGAGGACCACAGTTGTCACTTCAGTGAAGAAAAAGCCCAGTGGATGGCATCATCACAGCTTGGTGAGAGAGACAGGCTTTGGAAAAGCAGAAAGGAGTTAGAAGTTGTTAGAAAACAAGAGGTTAGGCCAACAAGTTAACCAGCTGGGCTGTTGTACTGGTAACAAGAAAGCGTTGGGGATTTTCTTTGATTTCTCTTGCTGTTCCCACAAATATGCCTGGGATAAAAACCAGACATAATTACCCCAGTGGAATGATCAGTTAGGGACACTTATCACAAAGCCAGCATCTGCTTAGCACTTACAGCTTGCATTTGTATTAATCCAGAGTCTCTCAGTTTTATGACCAATACTAGGGTGGCAGCAAGCTTTGTGGACAGCCTGTGAAGGGAACACTTCCTCCTATGCCAGTTCTAAGAGCCATTTCCTACCTGCAGAACACTACAGATCACAATATGTCACATCCACCTACCTGTTCCAGGAAGGCAGGCATTAAGGCAAAAATGCAGAGATTTGTAGCAGCAATACTAATGTTGATATTGTTGAATGGGACTCAGAATGGCTGTGCTTAGAAGTGAATCAGTGTGAGTACTGTACAGGAGAGAGTGGGATGTTGCAATCCGCTTTTGGGACAATGATATGAAGGAAAGCACCAGCAAAATCTACTGAGAAAGAGATGGAACAGTGGCTTGTATTAACAACCGAGAACATGATCGACAGAAGTCACACTGAAGCATTGACAGGTAAGGTGTTTACATCATGAAGCCCATGCTCTGATAAGGCCACAGCAGAAACAACTCATCAGGAGACCTGTGCTCTGATAACAGGAGGACAGTGACAAGGTTGTGTCACCTTGTATGTGCGATTGCTTTCTGCTGTCCTAACAGGAAGGTAAACAGGCCATAAGGATACTCAAAATGAGATAAAGACAATGGGTAGCCACCTTGTCTAAGACTTATGGAGGAAGAAGCAAGACTCTTAGGGGCAAAAAAAATTCACCGCAATAACTTTCTGAATTCTTAAGGGAATAAAAGACCTTCCAAAACTGGTTCAAACCAGCTCAAAAACTAGATCTAGCATGATCAAGAGGAATCCAAAAGACAGAGCAAGTACTTGAGAGCCAACATCTCATCCTTTGTTACACACCTGATCCTTGTGAGTTTTGACACATCTTGGAGCCCATGAATACATGGGTATGAAATTGAGTGAAATGTGCGACAATGAGTGAAATAAGTTTTCTTTAAACTTACCCATTCATAAAGATTCACATTAAATCTCATTACATTTTTAATTTTTCAGGCATAGGGCAGCAAGTGCTGCCTACATCTCATCTTCCTGGATCTTACATGTTTTCTACACCCTCCCAGTCTAGCACTCCAGCAAGCTCCCACACACTGGTCTGTATCAGATAGCTGAGATGACTCATAAGCTTTTTCTTGCCTCTAAAGCCAAATCACTGCCAGAAACGCACGAAACTGGGCAGCGTACAGGGTTGGCTACAACAACTTCCACCTAAGAAAGACCAGTTATTGCTATAGCACACCACTAATTGCTCTCCTCCCAATTCCCTCAAGGGATTCACAGCTCTTCTGAAAAACAAAATGCATACCTGCGGGCAATGCTCCCACGTAAAGCACGGGCATCTATCCCCATACATGCAGGATAAACTCTTGATGCTACAGGAGTAGGATCATACATACAGTTGTGATTTGCTATAACCTGCAGATCTTTTCTGACAGCTGTCACTGAACAGCCAGTCTCCATCTGACAGTTTTTCAGCTCAGGGCTTTAACTCACTGCAATGATTTGTACTGTTCCGTATTGCATTCCTGAGACTATTTCTCAGTTATATTAACTTTTAACTCCAGTCCTGTTCTCCAGAGTTCACCATCCCCCATTCACAACAGTCTAACGAACATACTCCACAAACCCAGTAAGTGTACCTTTTACACCATTATATGGACTCTGAACGAAAACATCGAATGCCCTTGGACACAGGACAGGCTCCTGTAAATCTTTAGCCAATAAATTCTCCTCTTTTGGCAACAAGCCAGAAGAGAGCCTAAGTCATTCTCTTAGGTGAGAATTAACTCACCTAAGTACAAGCAAGCAGAGTATACAGGCTGCCCGGAAGTGGTGCGATTTAGGCAAAAACTCCTCATGCCAGCTTTGCAGGCTGCACGTGAAGACAGCCGGGAACCTAAACGTACATTCCTCACGCTCAAACAGGCAACCACACCTTGCCACGTTCTGTTTGGTGAGACTACATTGTTACAGATGGAGCTTGGCAGACTGAAAGTGATTTCCAGCACACTTAAACTAGTTGGAGTCACACTTTATAGCAATTACGTGTAAATACACTCCTAGAGACCAAGTCCCAGGGTGATCAGGCATCCAAATGCAGTACAGCATTCAAAGAAATCAATCTATCTACTTTTTCCAAATGGTAGAAATCTGCAGGCATAGTGAAAACTAAGTTAAATTGATAAGCCAAACAGTGGCAGAATATATGCACACTTAAATCTCAGGTGGCACCTATCAGAGGTGGAAGAAATATGGAGGCAACTGCCTCCATACAGACACCTAGCAGACAGAATATAGACTTTAAACTGCTTTTAACATTTTCTCCTAGAAATTTGGTGTTTTGCAGGTAATAAAAATAAAAAATACCCCAGAGCTCCAACACAAACCAAGTATGCCTTGGGTAGCTAAAGTAGTGAAGCCTCCTTTGTCATTAATTACTGTCCCTAATTTCTAAAAAAACCTCCATCTCTTATGTTTCAGGCTCCCATTGGGCAGGATACAGCATGTGGTTTAGCCAAGAGCATGCTGATGAGCAAATGCAGAAGTGTGGCTGCAATTGAATACACACATATCCCTTAGGGAATCAGAGAGCACCATGACAGGAGTGCTTAGACTGATCAATAATACCAATTTTAAGCTTCAGGACAGCTTTACTGCATTCATTGACAATGCTCTTCAGGCCAATAATCCTCACACAATTGAACATAATCACTATATATTAGTTCTTAAACAGAGGATGGGATGGAAGTGACCTTTGAAGATCATCTGGTCCAAGCTCCAATGATAAATCATAAATTCAAATCAGCCAGTCCTTTATCCTAAATTACCTGCAAGCGTTCAGTACCACAGAGTACAGTTAGTACTGGCAACTATGACCTGTGATGGTTTAAGTCATGGAGGTTTTCAGGCCCCAGAGCTCTTCAACAAGGATAGTAAAATCTAAAGGAGACACCCTCTTTCTTCCCCAACCCAAAGTGGAGAGCTTATCCTCCTAAGCCCACTGAATTTCTAGCTGTCGGCCAGCCCTTGGTCTCTCTGGACAGAGCGCTGCAAGGCTCCCAGGGAAAAGAGCTTACTTTCTCAGGCTCTGGCACATACTTTTATCACATCCCTGCCTGGGTTTGTTCCCCCCCTTCCACTTGCTAAATGGCTTCTTCTTTAAGGCAAACCCAGTCTTTTCCCAGCTCTCCAGGCTACACTTTTCCAGTGATCAATCATTAATAAGTTGTTTGTGGTTCTTGCCCTCTCTCTCTACTTTCAAACCCATGACTGCTTTCAGAGCCTTTGCTGCTATCTCATTTGAACTAGGAATTGTAACAAACACCACTCTAAGCTCCACCCCACATAGACAATTCTATAAGAAGGTGATAACTAGCCTAACAAGCCAGGTCCAGGGCTTTTCACTATCTTCTGTCTGGGTTGAAAACAAGTACTGAAGTTTTAGTCTCTTTCTCTTGTGGGTGCAGCAGGGATCCACTCTGGCTACAGCAGCAGTTGGGTCACTGGCTGCAGTTTTGCCTCCAGGCTCTCTAGGACTCAGATTTGGAAGAGCTGTCAATGGTCTTGCAAGAAGTCACTTCTCCACAAGGACCTTAAGATATATTGTCTCAATCAGTTCTTCTGGGATTATTCCTTACATGCTTCTATTTCCTGCTCAGCTCCTACATTCAGTATCCCCAGCTTGGCTAAAGAGGAGAGATAATTGGTGTCCCCCCTCCCCATGTTCTACTTCAAGTTTTCATCACTGAGCACTACTGAAGCAAGCCCCTGCCACTATAGCATCCTCTTCCCAACCAAACCTGCTTCTGTCTAATTTCAGAGCTTGGTTTTCATATAATAGCCTTGAAGAGATTGAGGATTTTTTTTAATATACAAGGCATGAACTCATCTAGAAAGCATTTCCTGTGTTGAAACTATGAGATGGCAGAGCTGAGTCATCCAAAGCATCAAATTTTGTTAAATGGGCCACAAAAATATAAGAAATGGATATAACTTAGTATGTATTCTTACACTTCCCTCAGCTGGGTCAAAGGAATTCCCTTTAATTCCTTATTAGAGAAGAGTTTAACTTGTAAAGATAAGACTCTAATCAATTAGCTCCATCCACATTCCCTGTCAGCCACAGCTGTGCAAGACAGTCCATGGTGCTTTGCCTTCTGCTAAAGGCTGCCACTACCACAGTGCTCCTATCCTAGCACTGCAAGTGCACCTTCATCCATTTCCATCCAAATAGCTTTTCCCAGCTTGTTAAATAGACTTTTTGCCAATTCAGATTGTTTTGACTGAAATGAATGCATGTGTGTGTAGAAACAAAGATCTCTTTGAGTTTTCCCATCAATAGCTCCAACTCGTATATCCTTTAATTTATCTGAGTTTCCATAAATTAATTCACCTTTGCCTCCATTGGGCTGATCCTGTGCATGTTCCCTCTTCCTATCAGCCAAGCCCTTGAAGAGGGACAGGGTGTACATTTGCAGTTATGTGCTTGCTCTTCCCGTATTTCTGCCCTCTGAGTGAGCAGCTGTGGCCCTTCAAAGGCAAAGCAGCAAAGCCATTCTCTTGTCAGGCAAGGAAGGCATTTTTCATTCTCATACACTTTAGAAAGCTTGATTGCTTCATTATCATCATCAATAACTGTTTTGTTACTGTTTCGATGTATCACAGCAGACAAGGCTGGTTGTCTGGCCAAACAAACTGGCCAAAGGCAGCAGCCTTTTAATTTGAGGACTGGAAAAGCATCCCTCAGCAAGGGATGGCAGTTTGACCCCTAAAAGGGGGCTTCCCTGCAACCACATCCCACCTGGACACAATTCAAGCTGCCTCCTCCTCACCATGCCATGTTCAGCACCATACCACAGGACACCCATACAGCCCTGTGGCAACCAGGCTGCAAAACAAAAATAACCCAGAGGCAACCCCAGCAAGGTTTTTGTATTTCAACAGACCCAGCTCCCTGCCCTGCTGCATTACAGGGCTGCATACATGTGGGTGCGAGAGGGAGGGCATGAACCAGCTGCAAGGGAAGGGATGGGATTTGTGTGTTGCCCCCAGCAGCAACAGCACTAAGCCACAGCCTTCTGCAAACAACAAGACAAACTGAGGAGGACATTCAACTACCCTAGCCCACTTTCTGGAAAGAAAGCAGGTACTGTTCTAGAGGACTTTTTAATTTACTCCCGATATCTATAAAAGAACTAATGTTTAGGATCAGAAACCAGACAGACTGAAATGAGAAATAACAAAAAAGGAAAAGAGTGACAGTGGTTAACTAGGAGAACAAATTATCTGGGGAAATGTTGGTTTTCTCATTTCCTGATGTCTTTAGATCTGTCTTTTTGGAAAAATATGTACTTTAGTTCAACATAAATCAATGGGCTAACATCAAAAGAAACATGAAGAATTTGCATGGCCTGTGAAAGATGGGAGGTCAGTCTATGGGGTCTAATGCTCTTTGTCTGTTCTGCAGAGCTGAATTCCAGGATAGGAAATAACGAATTTCTTTTGCATTCACATGCATCCTGCACCCACAGAGCAGGGGACCTTCAGGCAACTGGTATTGGGTCCCACATGGGTTGTCCTACTGCTGACGCTACATCTACAGTCTGCTGCATGTTCAAAGGCACATGCCAGCTCATTTCATAGCCCTTCTGCTTTTCTCATTCCAGGACGTGAAACAAATCCAGGTTTGTTTCCCTCGTGCTCCACACAAGCAGCCATCCTATGCAAAAGAGATCCTGGGTGTCTTACATACCCCATTACCTCTTATGACAAAACAATTTTTCTGTAGTTTGACAGTCAGATTAGACAAGGAACCCACAAGCACTTATCACTTTTTGGGGCCCTAATTAGACCACTGCGCAAACACAAGAATGTTTGGGTTTGCAGAAAAATACTAACTTTGCCTCTTAGTTCCTTAGTAATATCAGTAAGAATATCTTTACAAAATAAATCCTGACCAGGAGTTTCACCCCCACACTGTTCTCTGATCATTCAGCTGATGGGATGAGGTAACCAACAGGCAGCAGGTTCCCTGGGAAAGGTCTGAACAGCCTTTCCACAAATGTATTTTTTTCTGAATTCCAGCATGCCTAACAATCATATTCATTTACAGCCCCACATAGCCATCTTTCCAACAGTACCTTTGGGTACCCTACTCCAGCAGTTGAGCCTCAGTTATACATGGCTAATTATGACTGTTAACAGCCTCTTTTGGACCACAGTGACTCCAACAGTACCTTTGGGTACCCTACTCTAGCAGTTGAGCCTCATGGCCATACATGGCTAATTATGACTGTTAACAGCCTCTTTTGGACCACAGTGACCTTTCAAGATGTCTTAGCAAAATACTCTTATCACAAACATTGTTAGAACCCCATCCTCATCAAATATTGCACATAAATTTAGGCAATAAAACCGAGTTTTTACCATAGAATGTTTTAGGTTGGAAGGGACCTCTACAGGTCATCTGGTCCAACCACCTGTCAGACACTGGAAGCACAAAACAAACACAAAACTAGCACAAATCACAAAGCTAGACATTGCAAACAAAGAACTGGTGCCAGGGCAGTCACAGGGGCTGGGTGAAGATCCAGTGGTCTGTGTACTAGCAACCTGGATAAGGAATGTGGAATGCAGTGGAGGCTGCTTGCCCCATCTCCTCACCTATCTCACAATGGCAGTTGTCTACTCCCTGCAGATGTAGATAAAGGAGTTTTGTGCTGATTACATGGAACAGCTGTCTGCCCACAGCCCCATCCCCACACTTTGAACATCAGTAACAAAAAAAAAGGTATAAATGTCATCCCTTTTTGGACCCAGTTTGTGGGGCAAGAATTCAGCACCAAGCTGTGGGGACAGACCGATGGGTTTGTTCTCCTCGCCCCTCCCCAGCAGGGATGCCTCTTGGTAAGATTTGCCTCCTCGGCTCTGCCGAGTGATTTTCCCTGGGAGGTTGTTATTATTGCAATTGCTTTTTTGAGCTCTATAGCTAGCCTGCAGCTTAGTGTATTTATTTATCACCAGCAATCACACAGTATCTGTATGTTGGGTGTCACTAAACTATGTTGGGTGTCACTAACCTGTGCTATTTGTGACTCCGACAGCTTCTGCTGAATGCAGCTGGACCTACAGCACCAGGCTGCTCGTGCATCTGGGGTTGGGCCTACAGTCACAGCTCTCATTGGAACCTATTAAGAGACAAGTTCAGCCACCCCCAGCCCCTCTAATACCTGGTGAAAGGCTAGAAAGCAAAGGGATTTGTCTCTTACCAAATTTGTCCCTCCCTTTGAAAGGCTAGAAAGCAAAGGGATTTGTCTCTTACCAAATTTGTCTCTCCCTTACCCACACCTACCCCTTTCCCTTCACACAACACCACCCTACACAAATAGGGACATCTCTACCTAGGTCAGATTGCTCAGAGCCCCATCAAGCCTGACTCTAAATGATTCCAGGGATGGGGCCTCCACCACCTCTCTGGGCAGCCCATTCAAGTGATCTACCACCCTTATATTAAAGAACTTTTTTCTAAAATCCAGTCTAAATTTATCCTTTCCTAGTTTAAAACCATTACTCCTTGTCCTGTCATTACAAACCCTTTTGAATAGACCTTCCCCTTTACCTTTTACTTAGGAAAATCAAATGCCCTCTGTATGGAAGGATAATCAATGTCTCATACCACTCCCAGTACTATTATATCAGCTAGCCTATCTCCCAGGCAGTATGCAGATTCCCTTCTACCCACTAACACCAGCATTACCAAGTAAATACAGTCACCATGTCATAGGAAAACAGAGATCAGGTACTTCTATAAAGCCATATCAATTAATCTACCAAGCAATAAAACAAAAACAAAACAAAAAAAAAAAAATCAGTCTTAAACATCTGCTCCCACCGGACACAGCTACACTCTCCCTGGACTCTCCCAGCATAACCGAGTGAAATGCTGGGGTTTGAGCCCCAAATTAAAGTTGACATAGGGGTGATTCCCACAGCCCTTCATAAAGAGGTGGTGTATATAAAGAATATATAAGCTCTTCATAAAGAGCTTATAGCTTCCCCCCAGGGTGCGGCCGGCCCTGCAAGGAGAGCCAGAAGGGAAATGAGCCCCAGGGGTCCCACACTGAGTTGACAAAGGTCAGGTGTCTGCTTGGGGATAAAAGCTGGGACCACTTGCAGGGAGTCAGGAGTGTCTGTCTGTGGAGTGCACTCCACAGAGCTTCCTGGTTCAGGGCAGACCTCCTGACTCTCCCTGCAGCTGGGCCCCAGTCTGTTTAGACCTTTGTGAACACAGGCCCATCAGGTGAGAGTTGACATGTGGGCACCTTTCTCTTATGTATTTAACTGGCTGGGCTGGCTGTTTTCCCTGCAAACTCTTGGCAACCCACATTCACCCATGCCAACTATGGGCAACCTCAGTTCACTGTTTGTACCACCTGTTGTGTCGTGTTGTTTGTGGGATCATTGGGGGTGGCGTCAATCATGTACGAGCTGGTTGACCTGTTTGTACCCCCAGCGGTCATTCATATCATAACATTTTTGTTTACAATGCAGTCTGTGTATTGATTCATCTCCCTGCTGGTGCTGTCATTTTTGTTGGGCCTGGTCATTGGCAAAACAAAAACTCAGTCACACCTACACCAACCACTGCTTGCGTGGGCTGCAGGAAATTTTTCCTTGCACTTGTCCAGTAATTTCACTTTCATGAAAGCTATGTAACAACCAAAAAGAATGGGTTTATTCTCATCAGAAGATTAATATGAGTTAACCACATGTAAGAGAAAGCAATTAAGCCCAGAAGAGTCTTTGCAAGCATAGTAACACTCAAGATTTATTTTCATGTCAGAGAAGAGTCATGCCAGTCCTAAAGATCCAATGTACAACAAGTGGTTTCTAAAGTGACTGGTCTGCTTTTCCTAGGTACCATTTACTGAAGTGTAGCTCAGAGGTGACAAATCCTTAACCTGGACTGAAACTGAAAGCTTCACCTTTCAAAGAGACAATACCCAGCCTGATATGGTATCAGGCAAATCTGATTTAGGATTCCTTGCACACTTATTGATGAAATGAGCTTGTGCTGGCAGCACAATGCAATTGAAGGTACTCTTTCATTGGAGGAACACAGTCACTTGGTGCTGTGAAAACTGTAGGGTTTTACTCACAGAAGTATTAATGAAACATCCCAAAGACATAATGAACCTAGCATGGGCAGGTTGGTTTTTACCCAGTTTCTCAAGCAAGCACTGGCTGCTTCTTTTACACTTTATCAGTGCCGTGAGTACTATCTGCAGACATTCCCTCATCCCCAGCTATTCCTGCAGTTCTTCCCCTGAACTTCATTTATATCAAGCTTCTGGGAACAAATCCATTGATTTTCCTTTTTCCTTCCTGGCCAACCAAGTTATTACAAGGTAGGACAAGGAGGACTCAAAGCCTGATGAGATCATGTGGAGGCTATCTCTGACAAATGCCTTCCTGCCATGCCACTGACACCTTTGAGGACAGAGGCTTTACTTCATCCTTCCCCTCTGGGGCACAAACGTTCATGGTGCATCAGTTCATACTGTCACTGCTGTATACTTGAGGATAGCCCACATATCTCACAAGGGACATGAAGATTTACTCATGTGCTATGTGAAAGAAGCCAGCCATACTCATTAAACAGCACTTGCAAAGGCAGAGGGGAATCTGGTCAGAAAGGCTGTGCTGTTCTTCCTGCGTCTGGTGCCTCCAACAGGTCTCAGAAGTGTTTTACAGAGCACACCTCAGCTTCAAAACAAGCTGGCTCACTATAGCAAGGCAATCTAAAGAAAGGAAAGAATGCTGAATTTGCTGCTGTTCTTGCAAAACCGTACAGCACCCTGGCCAGGACACTTGACAGGAGACAAGAAGCAAGACCTTGAACAGTAGTGCTTAAAGGAGGGAAGGCTGTGAGATACTTTCCTACAGCTGAAGGCAAGAGCAGGCACCAAGGAGAGCATTTCCATCCTCTGGCTTTTAACAGTGCAGAGCAGGAAAACCACCCAGAGACAGTGGTCACCCAGCTGAAAGCAAATATCTAACTTACCTTAAGGTGTATTAATGTAAACACCAGGATTTCCATGATCCAGTCCTTCCAGGACTAGATCATTTGATGGCACCATGGGGCTCCCTCAAAGATGGGGTGAGGTTGCATGGTCTCAAGCTTACTAATGAGGACTTTCATGCAGGATCTAGGGATAACTTCTTACAGGGTGCTCAAAATGCAGCCAAGCTTTCATCCTGTATAGAAAACACCCAGGATGCCAAGGCAGCTGCACCTACAAGGACATGGCCACACTGAAAGGTTAGAGGACCCAAAATGCAGGAAGAACTGCATCGAGGTTGGAGCTCCCAGAAGAGGACTCCATGCAAGGGAACAGAAAGGACAGAAACAGGTATAAAAAATAAAGCAGTGAACATAATTGTTCATGTGAACACTGCTCCAAAATTGCAGGAACAGAGCTTGAGAAAAGTGCAGTTGAATTGAAGAAAAATCACCACCTTAACCACGTAGTAGGTTACTGAGATTTCTTCAAAGTTATTTGCTTCTCTTTATGGGATCATTGAATCTAGCAGAAGTTACTCAGCCTTTCCAGACAGGCTGTGCAGGTTGAGACACCCCTGACAGCAAGGATGGGAGTGTGCAGCCCTCTAGTGCTCGCTCCCAGCCACGTTCCAGCACGACCAGCTCACCAACACCAGTGGCCATGGCCCTGCAGAGCTGCCACTGCTTTCTGTCTCACTACCATCATGAGGACCTATTACCTCTGAAACCACTCCTAGTGGGCAGAAGATCACTGGCTTTGCAGCCTGAGGCCCATGGCACTTATTTCTTTTTATTATTCTAAATTTGTGGCTTTCTGCTTCACCCTTCCTATGCAGGGTCTGCCCAGAAGCTCTCTTCTCCTGCATCTTCTGCTGTTCCAGCTCCATCCAGCCACAAATCTTCCTTCAGCATGCAGGGCTAATACACCTGCATTAGTGTTGAAGGGTAACATCCCCATCACCCACTATTTTTTCCTCTAACTCAGCCATGAGCGTTGAACATTTCCCCTTTGCCTGGGGCATCATCAGCTCTGGCTAAGAATGCAAAGAAGACCAGACTTTCTTGGGCTCTCTGCTCCACCTTTGCTGCTGCTGCACTTGAATGCCCTGCACATGATCCAGCTGCTCCTATCCTCTCCAGCAGGTGTAACCCCACTAACCCCCAAGGGCCTTAAAGCTAGGTTAGCAGCTAAGGTGGCATTCAGGGCTGCAACCCCTGTGCCAGGTCTGATCTTTGTCACCCGCTCAGCACACACAGAAACTATTGCTACCCCTGCATAGAGTCCCAGCTAGCTTTTAGGGGTCTCCTCCTCTTGTATCCCCACTTACCTCCACTTCCTGCGCCTGGCAGCTTTCTGAAGGCTCCAGAGCATTGCTCTGTGAGGGATCACCTTTCCCCCCAGCCACACCAAGAATCCAGCAGCAAACTGCCAGCTTTGCCTACCATGACCTTTATTTGCTCACCACAGGTGCCTGCAGTCTGCCCTTCCCATCTCCTACTGGCCAATGTTAACCATGTCCAGATCCCACTCCAAATGGTCTCCAGGTGCTAAATGAATCCAGTGTCACCTTCCCCTTCTGCTGCAGCCCTGGGGACGCAGCACGCAGGTCTTAGCAGTTTGGTTTAAGGTAACATCCATGGGGAGAGTGGTTGCTTCAGCTGGTAATGTAACTCTTTGCAGATGTGAAATTTTTTTCTCATCTGTCATTTTTTGCAGAGGGAAGTAACCTTTTCTCATGTATGATGCTGAGGGCTCAGTTTAACTGCCTGAGCATCTGACTAGTACCAGAGGGCACCTGAGACAGCCCAGGGGGCTGGCAGGGACATCAGAGGACCTCGGCAGACCTGCGTTCTCCTGGAGGCCAGGTGGAGCACCCCAGGCTTTCTCCGAGGGCTCCATGCTCCTCTGCTCAGGCAGCTGTAGCAGCCCAGAACTTGCTATGGTAAACATCTATCCAGAACAATTCTTTCCTACTCCCATGTCTAGAGAAAAACATTTGTTTCCAAGTGTCACCTCTTCCCTGCTAGCCAGGGCATCTGCCTGGCAAATTGCAATTTGGGAGCCCCCCTGGGCTGGCCTGTGGGGAGCAGAGTGCTGTGGCTGCAGCTGCGATGGGTTTAGCCAACCATATTTGTTGGGGAAGGGTATAAAAATGGGTGCTGTGTCCCAGAGTACAGACCCCCCCACACCCCACAGAGAGACACCCCTCGCACTCGTCCCTGGGGCATCTGGCCTGCTGAGCTGGGTCCGCCCCCAGTCAGGTGCTCTCCCGGCAGCTTTCACTTGCCTGGAAAGTTTAAAAAGTCCCAGGTTTTGTGTGTTTTCCTTCCCCACAGAGATGATTCATTGCATTTTCCTCTGTAAACAGTGGGTGGATCCCAGCTGGATTTCCGGGAGCAACACGGCACCGATTCCTGGCTTGGGGAGCCACAGCTCCATATCTCCTTCTCCTCTTCCTTCAAACCTGTCCTGCAGCAAAGCACAAGTGCAGGAGCAAAGCTGTGGGCTGCACACACCTGCACAACGTTTATGGGGTGCAGAGGGGAAAGAAAGCCCCGGCGTGCCCCAGGCCAGGCCACTGGATGCAGGCGAGCTGCCGTGCATCGCACACCCCTTGCCGGTGTGTGCCCCTCGCTGTTGTGCCCCCTTGGCACCCACTCAGCCTTGGCAGGCTCCTCTCCCCACCCCAGGAGCAGAGCAGCCCGCCCGGGAAGGAGCCCAGCATCGCAACAGGCTCAGCACATCCACCTCATGCCATCTGGGAACAGCCTGATGCCAGCTAAGAGCTAACCAGCTCTCGCCTCCCACTGTGCCCTAGTTACAAGATGAGAGCATTGTGTGCAGAGAGAAGTGCTGGCTAAGCCCAAGATCTTTATATCTTTTTTTCCAAGGGACTAATTGCAAGGCTAGCTGAAAAAAAAATTAGAGATGAGCTGACATTTCCCATAGTGTTCTTCATAGGGCATTTGTGGTCATGGAGCAGTGTGGGAACTGGTATGATGCCTGCCCTGCACTGGGCAAAAGCTTGCTGTAACATGGTCCCTAATTCAAAATCCCTCTGCAAAGCTCCATATCCTCTCAGATGAGGCCTGAGTCAGGCAGGAACATCCTGTCAAGGGGGCTGGAAGAGACTAGGGTCCCCCACCCTATGTCCCAGCATGGGGGACAATCGGGAGGGGAGGGTCCTCCTGCACGCCTGTGCCCCAGCCCCAGCCCTAAGTGATGCCAGGGTTTTGGCTGCTAGAGAGAGGAGCAGGAGGTTGGCCACCACCAAGATGGTGCACAGAGCTCCATCACCGTGTTACAGGTCCCAGATTGAGACAAAGGCATTGATCTCACCCTGAGATGCCTGAGCCCAGCTCTACACTTGGAGCCATGCCCACACCCATCCTGTTCCAGCCACCCACAGTGCCTGACACTAGCAAGGCTCTTTTCAAGCAGGAACATGGCTTTGCCCATCAGGGTGATTTAAACCTTGGTGAAATGTCAGCCCTGGGTGTAGAGCATAGGCAGAAGCTCCCCAAGGCGTTTCTAAGGAGGAATAAACTCTAAGACCTTAGATGCCCTTTTGGGGTGCTTTCATTCCTGGAGGAGCTGTTTCCACCCCGTCACCTTCAAGAGGGCTTCTCTGCTCCCACCAGCCCGCACTGCCAGTGAGAAATTTCAGCCCTGCCACATTTCCTCCAAATCCTCTGCCACCCCTGCCGAAAACATGGGCTTCTGCAGGTGCTGGGCTGGCCTCTGGGGTGCTCCCAGCCCTGTGTCCTCCTCATAAGCTTCTCCTCCACTACCCTAAATCCCCGGAGCAGCACCTACTGCGCTGAGGCCATCACCTGCAGACTGTCCCCGTAGATCCTGCCCTGTTTGCTAACGCAAAGCTCAGAGGGGGCCCACCCCCAGCCTGTCCCGCTTGGGGGAGATGCCGAAAGGCAGCACCCGGCTTTGTCATTTCTGGTAAGCGGCTTGGTTTCCCCACAGCCCTGCCCGCCTTCGCTCCCACTTCTGCTTCACAGCGCAGCTTTCCCCGCTGGGAAGCCTTCCTGCCTTCCGATGGAAACTCTGGAGCCGGCGGCAGATGCCTGGGGGGCCTGGCCGGGGGGGGCTCTGTCCTGGGGAGAGGATGCGGCCGTTCCTGTAAGCCCCCCGCACGGGCGGAGCGGGACGGGAGCTCGACTGGAACTTGCCCAGATGCAAATGCCTTTGGAGGGGTGACTCAGCCCTGCGGTTTTCCTCCCTTCCCTGCCAGCAGATTTGGCTCCCAAAGAGCCTCAGGGTTGCTGGCAGGCAGGGCTGTGCCGGCAGCGGGGCGAGAGGCACCCCTGTCTCCTTGTGCCCCCCTCCTCAGCCTCCCCCATCTCCCGGGCTCCTTCAGCCTCAGCCATCCGTCGCGCTCCCTCTACAAAGCTCCCTGGGGACGGGGAGGGCTGCCGCTAACCACGGACCGGGGCTGGAGGGGAAACAGGAACCCCGAGGGGAAAAACAACCCGAGAAACTCCCTTCCCTCTGGCCACGCTGCGTCCAGGGCCACCAGCACAGAGGGGATGGGTTTGTGCCACCGGAGCACACTTAGTGGGGAGCTGCATGGGGTACGTGCTGCCTTGGGCATCTCTTCGGGGGCAGAACGAGTTGCTCCAGAGGGGTAAATGCAATTTCTGGCGGTCACACCAGCTGAACTCCTATGCACATCCCCCACTCATTTCCATTTCTCATCTCTCCTGGCGATTTATGAAATCTCACCCAGTTTCTATCCACGTGGCTAGACAGCAGGTCTCAAAGAATGCAAAAACCTGATGCAAGATAAAAATAGAGGGGCAGGTGGAGAGTGAGCCTGAACTCTGAGAGAGACAGCCTGAGCGAAAGCCTGGCTGCATACAGAGAGCTCTGCAGGGGACAGAGGCAGAATGAGTCCCCATGGCAGGAAAACACCTACTGCTGGCCATGCCTTTGCAGGAGGAGGTTTCTTGTGAGATGTCTCAGATGGTTATAACCACAGCTGAGAACTCTGCACCTGTGCAAACGTTCAGTGCAGGGCTTGTTGGGCAGGACTCCTTCACGGTAGCATCCCTGGGGCTACCAAGTCCGAGTGCATCTGCAAATGCTGCAGAAACAGCCCATCCTGCAGGACACCTCGATGTGACAGGGGCTGCAACACACAGGTCCCTCTGGGGTCTCCATGAATAGGCAGGACTGACATCCTGAACGGAGGGGCTGAGAGCTGGCTGAGCTCCTCCTACCCTGCCACCCTGGCTCTGAGGTCACTGGTTTGGCCTCTCCAACCCGATTTTGAAGGACTGGGCTCTGTGAACAAACCAAGGCTGCTTGGCTGTTTCGGTGAGGGCATCTCTGCCCTCGTGCTCTCACTGTTTCACAGAAGAAAAAGCACCTACCTGCTGAGCTCAAACTGCCCCAAACAGCACATCTTTCATCCTAAGGCCAAGGCTGAAAGATGCAGTTTCCCCATTTATTACATTTCTCGGCAGAGGAACTGGGGCTTGCAGGCAGTCTGCTGGCTTAAAGGAGAGAGAAAAGGAAAGAAGCACGAGCCAGAGCACTGAATCACACAAAGCCCGATGTTTGTAGGTTCATGTCTGGAGATGAACTGAGCCTCAGCTAAGGCTGAATCATGGGATTAGGTTTGTATTAGACACCTGTGTGTCTACACTGGAGAGAAACTGCTTGGGGAGGGGCAGCTGCTGCTGTCTGGACATGAGCCTGGATCTGGGCTCTCCTTTGGCCTTCTCTAGTGTCTGTAAAGGGCTGAACAGGCACTGACCTTGCAGCACCTCCAGCCACAGCCTCCCTGCCTTGCTCAGCCTGGGGCTGTATCCCCGAGCTGCCTCCTGGAGATGGACCTCATCTTTTGGGAAGGGACCACATCTTGGCTGCTGGTGGAGCTGTCCTTGTCCCCCTGCAGCCCCGGAGGCTGTGGCTGGACATGGGGACAGTCCCCCAGGCTGCAGCTGTCTCATTTGTCCCATTTCCATGTTTCCCCAGAGCACTGGGCTCTTGGCCCAAATACTGCAGGGCTCAGGCACTTGGAAACCACACATCAGCCTTTCCCCTAAGGCCACTTGCGGCTTCAAGCCATACCACTGTGAGGTGCTTTAATTGCTGGCTAACTTCTGAGCCCTAAAATGCATCTTGGTCTTGCCGGCTGGTTTGCTCTGCAGTCGGAAGGTGAAGATATTTTTTCTTTTCGATGGGCAGGAAAATCCATCTGCCTTCCCTTCCTCTGCCTCTTCCCCAGAGCTGGAAGGTGGATTTTCTTGCCCCAGGGTGAAGGCCCAGCTTTGTGTCCCATCAGCTGCCCCCCACGGGACCCACAGGGGCGTTCCCAGCCCAGTGAGGCTGCAGGAAGCTCCCGCTTGCCCTGGTGAGCGCAGGGCCACCACGCTTCCGCAGGCGCGGGGCCAGGCGGCTGCCCTCTGCCGAGGGGAAAGCTGGGGGAGGCTGGAGAGACGGGGACGGCATCGAGCCTCGGCTGCTCCAGCGTCTCGGGAAGAGACGGGGCCCAGGCATCGCAGGCTGAGCCCCAGGGTCTGCTCCCACTCACCCGCCTCCGCCCAGGAGACCCATAGAGACCGGGAGCTAGGTGGTCACCCCAAGTCCAAGCACATTTCTTCTCCTCTTCCTGCTCCTTCTCTTCTTCCTATGACCTGTACCAAGTTGGGGAGCCAGTGAAGCTGTACACCCCCTTCCTCCCACCCACGCAGAGTCAGAGCTGCCCTGCTACCTTGCTCAAAGACCATCCCACTGGCATCAGGCCTGCAGTGGCCTCCTTCTTTGCCTAACTTATGCCTCTCTCCTGTCCCCTTCTCTCCTCATTCCCTGGCAGCTTTCTGACTGGGGAGCTCACCAGACCCTCCCAGCAGGCAGAGGCATGGTGGCTGGGGCGTGTGAGGAACCCAGATGGGTGAGGGACCCAGGAGCCAAGGGGGATGGTGCGAGGCAGTGGCCAGGGCCAGACGTAGTACTGGAAAGGTGGAAAACCCTTCTGGGAGCAAGCCTTGTCCTGGGGAAGGCATCAGTAGCAGTGGTCAGAGGGGTGTCTGATGCCATTATCCTAATGTGCTTCTAAACCCAGGAAGGAGTGATGCATCCAGTGCTGGGGAGGGCAGGGATGTGGCCAGACCCTGTCCCCAATGGCCCTGAAGCTGCAGCGCTGTTCGAGGAAGGGCTGAGCAGCCAGCTGGGGCAGCAGCCAGCAAGGAAGGAGCAGGGAGACTCCCAGCCCTCCGGCATGGGACGGGGAGCTACTGGGGCGATGGCCATGGGGAGGGAGTGTGGGTACTTGTAAGCCATGTCACACCCGGGAGGGCAGCCCAGCCTTAAGAAAGAGGAGAAATTTCAGCTCTCTGATTCACATGCCAAAGTTCCCATTTGGCCCTGCCACAATGGAGACCTGGGGCAGGGAGTGGAGGCCACGCAAATCTGGGGCAGGCAGCCAAGTCCATGCCTGGCCACCCAAAAATGCACCCCAAGGCCCCCATGATGATGATGTCAGCTGTGTTTATGCACTTACATAGAGAAATCTTCAGCTCCAGCTTGGTCATCTCTGGCACAGCCTTCCAGGTACTTCCTACCCCAGAAACACATGGCAGCCCCCAAAAGAAAAAAGCACTCTGTAAATGTTATCTAAACCCAAGGGGCAGCTCTTGAGCCTGGGCAGGGGCAGTGCAGGCAGACAGGCATGCTGAGGAACTTCACCATCCCCCTATCAATTTATTTGCCAATATATTTATCGATTTGTTTGCCACAGTGCTGGAGGAGCCGTGGCACTCGCGCCTCCATCAGCTCAGTGCAGCAGCCTGCGCTGGGGCCCCAGACTCTCATTTCCAAACCGCTGGCAGAGGGGAACCTCAGAGGACCTGACGTCATTTCTGAGCAAAAACAATGGTCGGGTGTTTGGCGGCACTGGGGGGAAAGGACAGGAGGAGGACGCTGGCGAACGGGACCTTCTGGAAAAGGAGTCTCCCCAGACACATGCACTCACCCCACGAGAGCTGGTGAGAACCTGTGGGGAAGCACCTGCCCAACTCCATGATGGCCCAAGGGACCTCATCTGTTGATGTCCTAGGGAAAAGCAACAAGCCTGCTGCGGTGCTGCTGGGAATACTGAACACTGGCTGGCACACTGCTGGGCTCGCACGGCACCACCTGCCTCTGATAGGACTCTGCGGGCTGAGGACGGACACTGCTCGCCACGTGTGTCCGTGATGCGGAGATAACTCCAACCCTGGCGCTGGAAGCACTTGTAGAGGTGCTGCACTAAAGGAGGAGGTGGATAGGCTTTGGCAGGGTGAGACCAGGATGTGTCCAGGTCCCAGGAAGGAATTTTCGTTCCCAAAGGGCGAGGCTGAGCAAGTCAGGCAGCCACCCTTGAGCTTGTGCCAAGAGGCAGAGCTCAGGCTCAGCCAGGGAGGAAAATCTCTCCAACCCAGAAGGGTCATGGGGTGCTGTGCAGCCCAGCATAAACAGAGGGAGCTTCCTAGCTGTGCCGCAACTTCCCAGGAAAACAGCCCCCTCTCTGGCATCTGCCCCTTCCTGGGAAGCAGAGGCTGCGGGGGGCCGTGGCCCTGGCACGGAGATGCCAGTCGCTCCCTCCTACGGCTTCCCCTTTTCTCAGAAAGCCTGGAAACCAGAGGTGAAAGAAGTGGGTGGAAACTCTGCATGCTGCCATCCAGGAAGAGAAGTGAGTAACTCGGCTGCAATATTTAGCAGTGCCTCCAGTCCTGACGCTCACAGATCCGCCTCCAGGAGCCAGAGCTGCAGGGTGAGTGCTGGGGTCATATCGGCGCTGCGGGAGGGTCTGTGCTGGAGTCGGGGGGCTGGTGCAGCTGGGTGTGGGGTGATTTCTTTGCTGCTGCTGCTCTCCCCGAGGAGCCACAGCCTGGGCACTGCGGAGGGCAGCTCCCCTGTGTTGAACAGCAGGGACACGGTGAAGTCTCGCAGCCGGTGGCAATGCACTTGCTCCCCAGCTGTGGGAAGTGGGAGAGGAGGTGCCAGACACTGCAATGGGGCACAAGCACCTTAGCATCTTCACTTCTGTCCCTGGCTTTTTTGGCAATCTGCAAAACCAGACCAGTTCTGCTAATATTTTAAAGGGCGGAGGGCAGGAGGCATGTAACTGTTCCTGCAAACTTCCCGGGAAGACAAAGCGAAGCCCCCCCGGATTCACGCCCCAGCCACCGCGGCAGTGCAGCGCCGGTGGCTGTGCAGCACCCACATGAGCCTGCTGCTTGGCCCCAGGCACGTCCTGGCTAAGCAGGAACTCATGGGCTAATTAGCTAGCAACACCAAAAAGAGGGTGCTGTAGCTTTTTTAACACATAAAGCAATAAACCATTAATTGCTGAGCACTGAGGGTACCTGGGGCCTCCTGGCATGGCAGTCACATCCCCTCCCAGAGCAGCCACTTGTGCTTCATATCTTGTGGGAGTGAGGGATTGGGGAGCACTCCAGCCAGCCCCATGTTCCCCACAGGAGGGAGGGTGAATGCCAGAAAGGGCTAAATGCAACTGGCAGGTCAGGGCTGGACTGGTGAGGTGCTGATGGTGGGGCTGGCTGTGGATGAGTGTCTGCTTCCCCACGTCCTCCCATCACCTCTGACACGGCTTTCCGTGGGGACTGTGCTCGTGTGGCCATCTCTGCTGTGCTCCGAGGGCTGGGCCAGGCTGCTCAGCTAGGGAATTTCGTCTTTGCTGACAGCATTTCCTCTACCCATTGCAGAAAAAGGTGGGGTTTGCAGGGAAGGCAAAGCATACCACATACAGCCTCACAGAGAGGTGGGTTCAGACACACAGGGCTGGGGAGATGCCTCCCTGAGGTGGCTCTCATGGTACCTTTGATGCACCCATGGATACTGCTGTGGGTCACCTCCAGGGTCTGGCTGTCCTTGTCTCTCAGCTAGTTATTTCCAGTTATTTCCAGTCACTGCTGCCCAGGGGCCTCAGAACCTCCTGCGCCAGGAGCAGGGGCTGGGAGGGGCTGCAGATTAATTTGGCACAACACAGAAAACCTTGCAGCAGCAGCATCCTGCTGGGCAACCACTTGCCTGGGGTGTCTCTCAACTCACCAGCATTTTCAGGCTGAGCCTTGAAGAGCTCCTGACTTTTTAGCTCCTGCACTGGAGCCGATCTTTTCCCCAGTAACCACTCCTGGGCACATCTGTAAGCACCAGCAAGCTGTCACCTAGCTATCAGGATCAACATCAGGGTCTCAAATCCAGACCTCTCCCAGAGACAGGACAAGCCTGGGACAGCCAGCACCAGAAGGGGTTGTGTACCCAAACTGGCCTCTGGTCCCACGCACCCCAAGCAAGGCAGAGAGGAAGATTTAAGCAATGCAAAGTGTCAAGGGCTCCCGCCCCAGGGTCAGGAGAGAGAGATCACAGTGGGGCCATGAAGGCCCCACCTACACGGCAGGCAGCTGGGCTGATGCAATCTTCCCTGGGCTGAGCTGGGGCAACGGGCTCAGCACGTGCTGGTCACCCCGTAGCTCAGTGCTGCATCCTGACATGTTCTCAAGAAAAGGTGAGGTCGAGCCAGGGCCGGGCACCTCCACGCCAACAAAATACCCAGCATCCAGACTGCTTCAGCATGTCTGTTCATTCCCACCCACCCTGGCATTACCTGGAACCCTGCTCCATTGCAGACCAGGGGCCAGGAATAGCCCCAGATTCAGCCCTGTCCCTGCCTGGGTGCAGCAACATTGGGCACAGATGAAGATGGGAATGGCAAGGAGTGAAAGCAGAGCATGGTGGAGGAGATGTGCCCAGCACACACAGTGTTTGGGGACCTGCATGATCATCCTGAAAACACCACAGAAGCACCTGCTCCCCTGAGAAGGCATGAGTCTGGAAGCAGGAGTTTGGGCAGAGCTGTCTGTTTGCCCAGTATGCAGGAGCAGGAACCCAGCACCACTGGAAGGGAGTCACAGCCTCCCGCAGCCCATGGCTGCCTGCGGTGCCACGCTCCAGGGAGAGCCCACGTTGCCCCTTGGTCTTAGGGGTGCTGTTATAATCCAGTACCTTGGATGCCATGTTGAAGGATGATTGCTTGCAGGAACAGCTAAGAGAGAAAGAAAAGAGTTAGAGTTTGTCTGAGTTTGCATGTTACCCATCCTTTCCTACCTCAGCCCCTGTGGGCTTCCCATTGCACCTGGGTCAAACTGCCCAGGCTGCCTTTTGGCAATGGGATGCCTCTGCCGCAACACCCACAGGCAGGACACCAAAAGTAGCTTGCTGGAGCTGTCCCAGCCCCATCCCAGGGAGGGCAGGGGTACAGGGCATGCTGGGACACATGCCAGGCAGCTGCTGAGCGTCTCATGCAGCCCCAGAACCTACATCACCTCCCTGGGGCCACTGAGCGAAGGAAGGGGACAACACCTGGAGCACCATCAGGGAGGGTATGTCAGGGTTGACCCCCATCCTGATCACTTGTCTGTCTGCTTGAAACCCTCCCCTTTTCTTTGCAAACCATCCCATGGAGGAAGATGAGGAGGAAGGCTTTTCCTTTGCTTTCACCTTTTGGTTCCTGAAAGTGACGGTTGCTCAGAGCAGCCAAGGGCTGAAGGCAGATGGCTGGCACATAGAACAGCAGTGACCCTTCAATCCTTTTGGGGTAAATGCCTCGGAGAGGAGTTTTAAAGCTTGAAAAAAAGAACAAAGGATTTCTATGTGTTTAAATAGACAGGGATCACAGGGCAACAACCCCATGGCATGAACTAGCCAAGGAACAGGTCCAAAGCATTGCATCCCTACTAGCCATTGTGCGCTGGCAGGTTCACTCATCTGGCCACAGCATCTCCAGCAGGCTGCCTTCCTGACCCACTCCTTTGCACAGGAACCTGCCTGCAGAAGGGAGGGGGGGGACATCACCCCACTTTTCTGAGCTCAGGGGGCTCAGAGCTATTGAAGCCTCTCTGCCACACCACAGTGGTCTGAAAAACAACAAAGCGCACACCCTGTGCTGCCTCTTTGATCCTGATCACCCACGGCAGGGTGGGGGGACCCTGGTGTATGACTCTGCTTTACCCCAATTCCCTCCACTGCCATCCCTCTGGGTAGCCCCTGTGGTACTGCTACATGTGCCGGGGTTGGGACCCACAGCCTGGGACCCCACAGCTTTTGCAACAGGGCTGGGCTCCTTTGGGACACTCATCTCCTTTGTGATACTCATCAGGACAGTGAGTTCATGCTGCCCTGGCTGAACTCAGATTCCCTGCAGATGGATTAAAATAGAGCTCCAGGCCAGCTGTTGAGCAATCGAGGAGTTAGCTCTTTGTGCCTGACGGCTGCTCGGTGCTTCCCCCATTGTAATCCTTGCCTGTGCTCCAAAGCAGTGTGTGTCATTTCCTGTCTGTTCTGCTGATCCATCAGACCCGAGGACTCCCCTCCTGCACTGCCAGCATAGAGGCAAAGGGCTGTAACCTCTCCTGGCAGGTACTCCTGCAATGAGCCACTCTGAGCTGCTGTCCTCACAACTGTGTCAAACTGTTGCTGAGCCACGAAAAAGCCTCTCCCTGCCTTTCCATCTACCAGCTCAGTCCCTGGGTTTGAAAGGTAACATCTCCTGCCGAAGACAGAGGCTGCCCAAATCAGCTGGCAGCATCAGCACCTCTGCAATTGCTCCTGGGGGTGCCAACACATGCCCTGAGTCTTCCTCTCCATGTATGTAAGCTTTGCTGCCCAAACTGGAGGGTGGAGGCAGTGGGCAGCGAAGGGCACATGCATAGTTGTGGAATGCACCAGCGTGTCCCAGGCTGGCCCAGACCGAGGCTGAGTCCTCCCTCGATGCACTCTCTGAGCTGCCTGGAAAAGGCCTTTCACTGCTTCATTTCAAGAAATAGCATTACCCCCTGTCCCTTCCCAGTTCCAAAAGGGCAGGCTCCCCTGCACCGTGTGGTCCACCCATGGTACCACTTGCTGCACAAACTATTTCCTTTGACCAGCTGGCACATCCCAGTTCCAGGGGTTCCTGCAAGCAGTGGTTTTGGTATGAAGGGAGCAGAGTGCCAGTGCCTGGGAGCACTAGGCTCAGCATTCCCTGGGTGCCCCTGGCACAGCTGTGCCCCCTTCTCAGATGCACACGCAGGCGAAGAGCTGTTGAGACTGAGGGACGTGCTACCACCCATGCTCAGAGCAAATCCACAGGTGGGATTCCTGACACACCTGCGAATACCAGTGCCAACTGGAAGAAACGGCTTTTCCCTTACAGCTCTGGCAGGTCTACAGAGCTCAGGGCTGACCTGGAGCCTTGCAGCAGCTCGGAACAACAGGATGACACGTCAGCCCATCCTGTGGAAAAAAAAATAGCAGGCAGCTTGAGCAAAGTTTCCAAAGAAAGCTGCGGCTGCGTGTGCCGCTCCTGGAGCAAGAGGTGCCAGAATTCTCTCCTGGCAGCAGCCCCCCAACGCAAGAGTCTGTGTCAGCGCAGTGCCTGCACTGTGTCAGTGACACGATGAGCTCCCTGCTGATTTTTTTCCTCTGTTACAGATGGGGACGCCACCGGCTGGGGCCAGGAGAAGCTGACTCGCACTGGCTGCTTGGCTCTGAGAACTGAATTCCATAGGCATTAAAACCTCCAGAAATGCCCTATGGATTCAGTTCTGCAGCTGGGCAGCAAATGAGCCTCCAACCTTCAGGAAGAGAGTGCAGCTGTGAGCTATTCCTGCAAGGAACATGCAAATCTTCCCTCCTGCACAGAGACCAGAGTAGGGATGGAGGTGAGTTATGGCCACCATGGGAAACCCTGCATTCAGAGAGCCACTCAAGGTGGTGGTCATTTGTGGCAGCCTTTCCCTCAAAGGGAAAAAAGCCCAACTACAAAATGTTTTCTTCTGTCTGGAAGTGAAAAGGCTCTTGAGAAAATAAATGTGCTCCTGCCCCCGATGCACTGCATTCAATTGTAAACCTCTGCTAAAAATACACATCGTCAGAACAACAGCCGGGGTGGGTCCAGCAGCCTCCTGTTCAGAGTCTGGGCAGCAAAACCAAACAAAACCTTAGAGAAGATAGATGGGACAGGTAAAGTTAAGGGTTGTGCCTGCTGCCTATCACTGGGCCCCAGAGATGTCCTCAGCAGGGACAGGTATTTGGAGAAATTTTTTGTGGAAGCAATGGGCTCTCTTTCCATCTGCTGTATACTTCTGGGAGACCTTGGCTGCCTGCCTTGGGTTTTGGGGACATTTTCCACTATAAAACAATACAAAGCTGCCACCAGGAATTTAGGCATTTAGGATAAATTATCTAAGTCTCAGTAATTTATGTAGCATCTGATCATCACAACAGGGCAAAGCCTATGCTCTTCCTCACCTTGCCTAGAAAGGCTGGTCCGCACCAGCTCCAGGATCTCACCTAAAGCATCCCCTCCCCAACACCCTTCCCAAGGCAGGCAGCACCCAGCTCCAACAGCCCTGCTGCACTCTGCACCAGCTACATGGGACAGGGAAGAAACTGCTTCCAGCACCCCACCAGAGTGCATAAAGAGCCAGCAGGTGAACTTTGGGCTCCCTGTTTAAGCCACTGCCCATAGGAGCAATGCCAGCACTGCAGGAAGGCTGCTGCAGACCAGACCCCTGGACATCTCCACATGGGCAGAACATCCTTCTTAGCCAAGGAGTGGTAAAATTAAAAAACAAAAAAAAGGAATTGCTGCATTTTTCCCTGCTGCTGCATAACCAAAGGCATATCTGGTTAGCCACCAGTCAGTCATGAGTGGAGGCCTTTTCTGGCCCATTCAGCAGGTCCTACTGCATCAGCTGGGCCTGAGGTTTCTGCAGCAGTTTTTCTGGTTCAGCTCTATTGCAGCTTCATCTGTCAGCAGAGTCAACCCATTTCCAAGAAGCGGATTGGGGAAGGGGAAATCCTGATAGCTGCCAAGAGATTCTGGCAATTGCTTAAACAAAAATTGTTGCATTAAAAAAATCCACTTGCTTTGACTACATAGCAGTTCAGAGCCTCCAAGGGTCTCCAATTTCACCTTCCTAACCTCTCCTTTTCTGTGCAGTTGGGAAGCACCTAGTTCCCTCCTGCATTAGAAGGCATTTCTCCTGTGTGGCATGTCAGAGGGAGGGCTACAAGGGGACAAAGCAGGTCTCCTATTTCTCCTGTATGCTCAGAAAGCCCCTGCTGGTCCCCAAAGAGGAAGTGTCAGGCAACAAAGTGGGCCAAGGCAGGGTACTGCCAAGCAGAGGGAGCAGAATAACCCACCACAGCTGGTCAAGAGCCATGTCAGAACCCATCCCTAACTTTGCAAAGAGATGCCCATTCAGATGCAAGTTGGTCACAGGAGACACTGCTATCTAGATTAAAAAGCAAAAAAAAAAAACCACCCAGAAAAACAGAAATAAGCATTTGAATTTGGTTTATTATTTATAATAACTTAAAAGGTACAGAATTTTGCAGGCAAGTCAAAGCCACCTCCTCACAGGCCTCCAGCAGAACTCTGAAGTCTACCCTTCCAAGAGACCAAGCTGTGGAAGTGCTGTGGTTCACACAACTCCAGTAACCCCACTAGAAAGCCAGTACCTCAAACCAGAGCTGAGTCAGACTCAGAGCAGGGCCTCAAGCAGCAATTTCAACAAGGACAGACAGCCAGGAGAACTGAGCACCAGGCTACCAAGTGTAAGAGGATGGGGACACCAGGGCCTTCTGCCAGCATGTACAGAAGTGCTGCACGCAGGCATCACACGGTGACTAAGCACAATGGTATGGTCATAAGCAGCAGTGACAAGATATGCAGATAATTGCTTTTTACAGTGTTCAAGAGCGCCTCTCCTCTGGGACTTGCACTGCCCCCCAGCCTGGAGGAAATCCTGCTTTATCTCCTTAACTGAGTGCCAGGAAGGGAGCCAGATTCCAGGACCTTCCCTTGGACAGGGTAGGAACCAGCCCATCTTTTAATCAAGGGCTGCTGCCTGGAAATCCCCCCATCGGACTGTGACCACTCAACCAAGCCAGTGGAAATCAAATGTTCATTCCAAAACCAGGACCAAAGAGCTGATCCAATAGACAAGTTAAGTGCCAAGTGGTTTCTTCACAGGATAGGCATTGTGCATCAAACAGGGTAAAGTTGCCATAAGTTTGTGGAGGATGGGGAGCAGTTAAAAGCCAATGGGAGTGGTTTCATCCATTGCTTGTGCTACTTGCACCAAGAACATCTACCAAATGGCTTCCAGAAGGGTTCTGGAGCATCTGTCTGCTGGGTGACAGCCTGCATCAACGTCTCAGTTTCTTTTTCTTCTTACGGTTACAATCCTCACCGCTGTCATCTGCCTCACTGGCACTGGGGGTTGCAGCCTGCTGCACAACTCTTTTTTCTACTGCATATTCCTGCTCTCCTACCTTGGGGTCTCCCTTGATGAGGAACTCCCCTTTCCGGTAGGTTATGGAGACGCTGGTCCGTGGATAGGTGCCATAAACCCTCCGGAGATCATCCTTCACAAATTCTGGGATGTCTTTCCTTGGTCCGAACACCTTAGCAAGTTTCCCCCACTGAAGCTCCCCTCTCATTGTGAAGCCTTCTGGCCACGTTTCTCGATACTGATCCAACCTCTGGCTGGCAGCATAGGGACTGTAGTTTGCATAAGGGTTGTAAAGAGGGACTGGGACCATGGGAGGGCAGTAGGCATAGTACGGACGGAAGTAGGGATTGAAGGCATTGTAGAGATGATGATACTCCACCTGACCTCCCACGTAGTCAGGGTAGCTGTTCCGGTCCACCACAAAGGTGATGGGTTGGCTGTAGAAGTTGTGCATGTGGATGGGGGGGAACATCATGGAGCTGGTTATGTCTTCTGCTCTCCTAGTCTGCAGCGGTGGATACACGTAGGCAGAAGGTGGGATCACAGCTGGGTAACACTCCCGAGGCACAAAGCCAGACTGATACATGGTACAGGAGCTGGGGTTTTACACAAGAGACTTTCCAGAGCAGCTGCTGAGTTTCAAAAGCTGCAAGGACAGGAGGGGAAGAGAAGCAATTAACATTGCTGTTATACATTCCAGAACCAGGCTGAATAAGGAGATACGCCTAGCACCGCAAGTGTGCCAATTAATAAAAGGAGCTCCCTGCATTTGTAGCTTGCAAGGGCAGTAACAAAGAACTAGCAGAGCCACACTGCCAGTGACTACCTGCTAGCTGCTCAGCAAGGATCATCTTCTTACCCACCCAAATCTCAGAGTTAAATGGACAGGAACAAGCTGGCATAAAAACTCCTGAGGGCAGAAGAGGTGGCCTCACATCCTCCTGATGTGGCTCTGCATTGCTGGGAAGCAGCAAGAGAGACTGCAAGAAGCTAGAGACCCTTGAGTAGGCAGAAAAATGGGGAAGGCAAGCACAAGTGAAAGCCCCAAAATAATGAAAGCACGCAAAGAGGAAAGAGGACACAGCCTAGCCCTGCTGCTGTCATTTCAGTTGCCATCCTGCCCAGACAAGGAGTTCTTAAACAAGATCTTCAGCTGTCCTTGACTCGATCCACATCCTCCCAAAGCCTTGCTTTTACTGTGATAAGCAAACAAGCTGTGCCTGTTATTTGTTTTCTAGAGCAAAATCCAGGCACATCTCTGCTTCCTCTGCCAAGTTCTCATGTGAGGCATCTTGTTTTGGTCTCAGTAATTATCTTTTACATTTAAGTGTACATTTACCTTGAGCAACTCTGACCCACAGCTGAATTTGTTTTCCAGCCTGCCTTCACCAGATTGTTTAATGCCCTGGAGGGTGCTTGGATCATGTCCTCCCATGACTCATTATCCTCTCCCCAAGGTCACAAAGGGAAGTTCTACATATCATCAGGTTTTTCTAAAAAAAAAAAAAAGTTTGCTACCAGAGACAGGAAAAGACCATGTACAGAGCTAAAGACAGCAAGGTTTGTCTGTTTTTTCTCCATGAAGCTCAGATCCTGTAGGCTCTTTTTGCTTCAGCCTTAACTACAGAGTTGCCTCTCATACAGCTGTTGACCAAGAAGGTAAGATGAAACTCATCCTTCAGTTCATTCTTTTGCTCCAGCCCAACAGGAAATTCAGCAGTTCCCTAAGGGCCCGCCTGCCACAAGCTATACTGGGTACTACACAATGGAGGTTTTTCTGTCTTCAGCCAGCAGAAGTTGTTCCTTGAAGACTTTTAAGACCCGCCTGGATGCGCTCCTGTGTGACCTGCCATAGATTAAATGGTCCTGCTCTGGCAGGGGGGTTGGACTTGATCTCCAAAGGTCCCTTCCAGTCCCTAACGTTCTGTGATTCCTGGCCCCTGAGGTCTGTAATCTATATTTGCTCAAGTCTGCTTTTGCTGTGGGTGCAGAGCTAGAAGCCTACCCTCCACACACGGGAACAGCACTATTTAGACAAGTCCAGGCAGTACCCTTAAACAAGACTTGCAGCCTAGGAGCTAAAGCCCTTCATAACCAACACCACCTCATATAGGAGGGGGGAAAAAAGTTCAATCTATTTCATTTAAAGCCATTACAAAAAAAGTATCAAACAGCTTCAAGCCAAATAAACCCATTCAAGCTTGCTTTCTTTAAGTGAAGTCTCCCCAGCTCACTAGATGTTGGGAGGAGGAGAGCAGGTGCTGTGATGTCTCCTGCATTTAGCCCAGCTTACAACAGAGCATGGCTCAGACACTCAACAGGATAGCATGGGGCTGGTGCCTCTCTGCTGGAGGGCTCCTAAACATCTCTTCCTGCATTTGGCTGACCACTCTGAAGAGGTTTAGAGCTGAGCCTCCTACAGCAAGGACCTGCACTGCACCCCGTCTGAGGACTCTTAGACCTTAATTGAAAAGATGCTATTAGCTAGTTCCCAAACACTCTGCCCATCTAACTTGCTCAGAACCACCAGAGAAATCCAGAGGAGTACTGTATGTCAGCAGCAGCATAAGGTAAGTAAATGGAATAAATTATCTCTTTAAAAAACCAGTCTTGGTGCCTCTTTTAATCCAGTTTAGCCATACATCACTACTGAGAAGCACAGGATCACTTCCATAGATCTTTTATGTTTCAGAGCAAGTGGTCTGCACAGAGCATGCAGGTACTGCACCCATTGAGCAAAACAAAGCCAGCCCAGCTTACCCCTCCTGCTGGGCCAGCGTGATGCTTCACACCAGTTTAGGACAGCCTTGGAGAAGCTGTTTCCTCATCTAGATGAGGACCAACTCTCCCAAAAGCTACAGATGTCCCATCTAACATCCTATAGCACCCTACATTTTGGCTGGCAGGATCAGCACTCCCAGGTCTTCCATACAGCCACAGCAGAAGGGGTGACATGCCATTTAAACCACCAAGGTTTGCACATCCAAGCACAGCTATCAGTTGCCTTAAATTTTGCACTGGCAAAAGGCAAGGGGAACAAGCTGGTGGCTCAGCTAGGCAAGATGGTCCACAAGAGGAAGCAAACTAAAGAGGTAAGAAGGGGAATGATTAGGATTAAGCAGTGCTGGGAGCGCTCCAGGGCAACACTGTCACATGCTTAACCACAGAACTGAAGACATTTTCCTGAAAGAAGATCACCCAGGAGAAGGGTGTTGACAGCCACAGTTTAGACAATACCTCACAGTCCCAGAGGAAGCTTGCAAACCCACCAGGGCAAGCCCTGGCTGGTTGGCTGGAGCTCTGCCTGGCTTCAACCCTCCTGGCCTCCATGGCACAGCTGCCTGGTGCTGCCCTGTCTCAGCCCACTCCCCAGCACCAGGGCGCTCAGGATCACCCCGGCACAGGCTCACCTTCACAGGCACAAGGGCTCAACCCCCTGCTCCTGGCTTGCAGGGCACGGCACTGCTCCCAGTCACTAGGTGTGCTGCAAGGAGGTTTGGGCAGG